>NC_057801.1:372770621-372963703 GCF_018294505.1 Triticum aestivum | reverse complement strand
AGGAGGCACAATAATACTTTCAGGCAAAAAGTATAAATATAGCCTTATAACCAAAATAACATTGTTTTTACAATTATCTGATTTGTCACTCGAACAAGACGTCCTTCGAGCACTACGCCTCTATTAGGCGGGCACCTTCTGTTACCTGCGCCAAATAGTGCTTGGCCGGATATTGGTCTTCCTCCGGATTCTGGGTCACCACAATGGTAGCCTCCATGTCTGTCCAAAATGCTTTAATGCGGGCAAGGGCCATCCGTGCACCTTCTATGCACGCCGACCTTCTCATGGTATCAATCTGAGGCATGGCCCCAAGGAACTGTTGCACCAAGCCAAAGTAACTGTCCGTCTTTGTCCCCTTTGGCCAAAGATGGTCTATCACAGACCGCATTGCAAGTCCGGACAACCTGTGAAGTTCCGCCACGGCACCCATCTTCTCACTTAACGGCAGCGGGCGCGCGGGAGCATGAAATTGTGACTAGAAAAGCTTATCCACTTCTTTATCACCTTGACCCTCAAAAAACTTGGCTGCATCAGCTGTACTCTTCGCCAAGTCCTCATACGCATCTGCAGGACTCCAGCGTCCATCCAGGGGAGCATACTTCGGATCCAAAAACTTCGTCCGCAGTAAGTAGGAGCCCCAGCCGCGATTTTCCCAGCTTGTTGAAGCTCCTCCCGCACACCCCTGACCTCGGCCTGCATCTCCTTGGTGGCATTAAGTGCCTTGTTCAGGTCGGCCGAACTAGCCTTATTCTCCTTTTCAAGGGGTTCATACCGGTCGGTGGCATTTTTTAACTCCATAGCCATTTCGGCTATTTTTTCCTCGCTTCGGCGACGAGCAGCCTGTTCGGCTCTCAACTCTTCGACCGCTTTTAGGGCAGCCGCATTGCTAACCGAGCTTGCTCCTTGGCATGAGCAAGTTCCGCCCTCAGGGCCTCCATGGCAGTAGCACCATCTGCAGTCCAAACATATTACATTAATATCATGCCTCCTTCATATTTTCCTATACAAAGGAAGGCAGAGCACATACCTTGTGATTTGTCCAGCCGCTCGTTCACCAGCGTGATATTGGCATCAATCGATCCAATCTGCCTCGTTAGTTCGGCAACTTCAACGGACTGGTCGGCGGCCGGACCCACAGGTACCTGCACGTATTTACAGCACAATCATTGATTTATGATCCCCCGTTTGCCTCCTAGGGCGGGCAACCAGAGTCTCGGGGGCTACTATCTATATGGATCACACATAGCACTTGCCTCACAACCCAAAAATAATGTATTTTTCACTACATACCTCAAAGCCTCTGAGCAGGCTTGTAAATGCTTCATTCAAACCGCTTGTAACGGATGAAACCTTCTTGAGCACCGTGCTCATTAATGAGCGGTGCTCCTCCGAGAGTGCAGCTCACTCCAGTAGGCCTGTCAGTATGTCCGACCGGACATTGAACTGTGTCGGACCCTTCCCATCGCCCCTCGTGGGAGCCAAACGCTCCAGGCTCAGGGCGGCTGACGCATTGGCTTCCGGCTTCAGCAGATCCGGACTCCTCCGTGACAACACCTTGGTGTCGCTCGCTTCATGAGGCGGAGAGGTGGGTGGGGTCACGCTCTCCATCATCTCCGGAGGAAGATCCCCTGAAGACGAACTCTGTTGAGAAGAGCTGCTAGCCGGACTGCAAAAGACGAATCCTGGTTATTGATCTAGGAGAAACACAGTACCTTCGAATTAACGATTGACTTACAGCTCGGTGGAGGGCTGGCCCATTGGCGGGCATGACGCGGTGAGGGTGCCCGTCAGGGCAGGGTCCCCTGGGGATACCTTTTTCCCTGGTTTGGGCATCTTCGTCTCCAAGTCTTCGGAGGCAGCCCTCTTCTTCCCGTGAAGGGGGGAGGCCTTAGCCTCCCCTTCCCGACTATCCTCCTTAGGGGAGGTAACAATTCCCCCGGTTCGGATGCGTAGCGTGTGAAGTTCGGTTTCTTCGTTCTTCCCCTTGTCTTTCCCTAAGGGCATTCCGCTGACTCCCCGGTCAAGCATCTTGGCCATGGTGGGACCAGGCGAGCCTTCGGGAAGTGGCGCCGAACACCAGATTCTCTCCACCTTGCTAAGCCATTCCTGGCCACGGATGATTTTCAGAATAAACAATTATGACAAATACAAAACAAGGTGTCCGGTATCAAGGTTACTTACTTGGGTATCTAGGCGATTGCAGCTTAGGCCCGCATCCTCGGTGGTGTCCGGACACTCTACTTTCGGTCCGAAGAATAATTTGCACATCCCTTCGAGCTTCAAGCCGAAGAAGTGCTTAACAGTCCATGGACCCTCTGGATTGAACTCCCACATCCGGATAGGCCGGCCTTGGCACGGCAACATCTGTCGGATTAACACCACTTGCATTATGCTGACAAGGTTAATGTCCCTCTCAAGAAGCTCTCGGATGCGGCTCTGCAGTACTGGTACATCGCCAACGGGCCCCCAATTCCGTCCTACGTCGGTCCAAGATGCTAGTAGTGACGGAGGGCCCGAGCGGAACTCGGGAGCGGCCACCCACTTTGTGCCTCTGGGAGCCGTGACATAAAACCACATCCGTTGCCATACATCAGATACTTCTGGGAAAGAACACTCTGGCCATGCGGCATCGGTGTTCCTGCTTATTACGGCACCTCTGCACTCCGCATGTCGCCCCTCGGTCATCTTCGGCTTCACATTGAAGGTCTTGAGCCATAAGCCGAAGTGTGGAGTGACATGGAGGAAGGCCTCGCACACTATAATAAATGACGAGATATGGAGGATGGCGTCCGGAGCTAGATCATGAAAATCCAACCCATAATAGAACATGAGCCCCCTCAGAAAAGGATCGAGGGTGAGGCCCAAGCCACGGAGGAAGTGAGGAACAAACACGACGCACTCATTGGGCTCCGGTGTAGGGATGACCTGCCCTGGAGCAGGAAGCCTGTGCTGGATGTCGGCAGTCAGATATCCGACCTCCCTAAGCTTCACAATGTCCTCCTTTTGAATCGAGGAGGCCACCCACCGTCCTTGAGGGTTGGATCCGGACATATTGGGGGATCTGGGGTGTTGGAGCTTAGGTCTCGGGTGTTAGAACTCGAGGTGCGAGAAGGCGCGAGGGAGGTGGAAAAGAGGCATAGGCCTCGGCCCCTTTTATAAAGGGGGTGAATATCAAGAGTCCTTAGGGTGACCGCTTGAGGTTTACATGACGGCACACATAGTCATACCAACGGTCATCATGGGTCTACGCATGCCCGCATTAATGGAAGATCCCGTAATAAGAGGAACACGATCTCTGCCTCGATAGGACGTGCCAATAAAACCGCCTCCCAGCGCGAGTCGACATGGGGCGAGAAGCACCAGTTCATGTTGAACTGGGCCACGATGCGAAGGCACGATGTACGAAGATTGCCAGCAGATCAAATTTATGCTATGTTCCCTACAATGGTGTGTAAGAATCCCCTCGTGGATCCGGACACGATCTAAGTGTTCGATAATTACTTTGGAGCATTCGGAGATGGAACCCGCCCTGCAATGCCGAAGACAAGACTACACGCCGGACTCATCGTCATTGAAGCCTGGTTCAGGGGCTACTGAGGGACTCCTCGATTAGGGGTATCCGGACAGCCGGACCATGTACATCGTTCGGACTATTGAAGCGTGAAGATACAAGACTCAAGACTTCGTCTCGTGTCCGAATGGGATTCTCCTTAGCGTGGAAGGCAAGCTTGGCGATCCGGATGTTATATTTCCTTCCTTGTAACCGACTCCATGTAAACCCTAGCCCTCTCCGGTGTCTATATAAACCGGAGAGGTTGGTCCTTAGAAGGCCGATCACAATTACAATCATACCATCATAGGCTAGCTTCTAGGGTTTAGCCTCTACGATCTCGTGGTAGATCTACTCTTGTACTACCCATATCTTCAATATCAATCAAGCAAGAAGTAGGGTTTTACCTCCATCGAGATGGCCCGAACCTGGGTAAACATTGTGTCCCTTGCTTCCTGTTACCATCAGCCTAGACGCACAGATCGGGACCCCCCACTCGAGATCCGCCAGTTTTGACACTGACATTGGTGCTTTCATTGAGAGTTCCTCTGTGTCATCACTGCAAGGCTTGATGGCGCCTTCAATCATCATCAACAACACGGTCCAAGGTGAGACTTTTCTCCTTGGACAGATCTTTGTTTTCGGTGGCTTCGCACTGCGGGCCAATTCGCTTGGCCACCTGGAGCAGATCGACAGCTACGCCCCTGGTCACCAGATCAGGTTCGGAAACCTGAACTACACGACGGACATTCACGGAGACTTTATCTCGATGAAATCGGGCCTATGCCAGGAGCATTGGACAGTCACGACAAACACGGCTTAGGCCTGCTGTCGGACAAAGTTCGGGGTATCACCCCCGCAGTAGCCTCGGACCTAAATCCGGAGCAGGCTGCGCTGCCTAAAGACAGAGGGCTGGATCCTGCCCCGCAGGCTGCACACTCCGCTTGCTGGCCGCTTACAATCTTAGGCTTCACGCAGAAGATTTGCAGCCACATGCCGAAGTGAGGCCGGATGAGGAGGAAGGCCTCGCATACAACAATGAACGCCGAGATGTTGAGGATGAAATTCGGGGCTAGATCATGGAAATCTAGCCCGTAGTGGAACATGAGCCTGTGGACGAAGGGATGAAGCGGAAATCCCAGTCCACGGACGAAGTGGGCGACAAACACGAACCTCTCGTGGGGTCCTGGGGTCGGAATGACCTGCCCGACGTCCGGTAGCCGGTGCGCTATGTCTGCGGCCAAGTATCTGGCCGCCCGAAGATTTGCGATATACTTCTCCTTGACGGTGGAAGCCACCCACTTGCCTCCTGGTCCGGACATGTTTAGCTGTGCGGAGAAGACTTGGGCTTGGGTGCTGGAGCTCAAGGGGGCAAGAGTGGGCAAAGGAGGAAGAAGGCGTGGGTAAAAATGGGGAAATCTTATCCTTTTATAGAGGCGACGAAAGCGGTGCGCCTTCCCACTTGCCCGTTGGGAATCGCTTGCTTCCCAAGCACCACGATTGATGGCATGGTGGGATTACCCATACCGGTATTGATGAGAATCCCGTGATAAGGGGACACGATCTCTGCTTTGACAAGACGTGTCAAGGAAACCGCCTCGCAATATGCGTTGTGGCCGGTTGTAGGAAAACGGTTCGAATAATGACCCGACTGTAATGACACGTCGCGTTGTCTAAAAAATTGTTAGCAGATTCCATTTGTGAAATATCATTCTCTCTACGGTGGCATGTGAAGATCATTTTGTGGATCCAGACACGATTCAAGTGTTCGATAATTACTTTGGACTATTCGGAGAAGGAACCCGCCCTGCAATGCCGAACACAAGACTACGCGCCGGACTCATCGTCATTGAAGCCTGGTTCAGGGGCTACTGAGGGAGTCTTGGATTAGGGGGGTATCCGGACAGCCGGACTATATACATCGTCCGGACTATTGAAGAGTGAAGACACAAGACTCAAGACTCCGTCCCGTGTCCGGATGGAACTCTCCTTGGCGTGGAAGGCAAGCTTGGCAATCTGGATGTTGTATTTCCTTCCTTGTAACCGACTCCATGGGGTACCTCCCTTTTTATTCTAGAAACAATCACATGCAAATATCGAGGTGTTGGTTACATAGAACAAATTTCCTGGAGTCCGTGCTAAGCCCTCCTCTATCTCTCTTCTCAGCCAGCCAGCAGATGCACGGAGCCCGTCGTCTGTTTGCTTATATGCAGTCCCACATGTCAATGAAAGCGCAAGAGGACCCACTAAACCTGCACATATTTCACCTTGACGTGCTGGTGATGAAAAACAAATCCAATAAAGATCTTCGGTGGCCACTTTTGGAGTTACTCAAGAGTACTAAGATTCTATTTATAGTTTAACTCAAGATGCACATCACGTGGCTTCAACTACCACTCCATTTTCTTGCATGACACGACCTGGATGCTGGATGTCCCACGTGTTGGCAAAAGGAGGAAGAACTCGACCAAATCTTTAGTTATGGTCTCAGATTATAATAGTTGTGCTAACTTAAAATTTTATTGTGTAGAATGGATGCAAGTTTTGGTATTGGGAAGAAGAGTACATCGATATATTGATAGAGCGCAGTTTAGTAGATGTTCTAGCACTTTTAGCTAGCATAGAGGCTAGAGATGAGACTAGTGCACTTGTTGATAGAATAGAGGCTAGACATGAGACTAGATGCGAGGAAGCAACATCTACTTATTTACACTCTAAGAAGAAAGAAGCACGCAAGATAGAGCCTCCGCGGATCAACAATGAATGCATTGAGAAGGCACTAATCCAACTTACAGGAGCAATTATGGAAGTTGGATATCTTCTAAAATGTATTCTTGTGGTTCTTGTTTTCTTTGGTCTTGCTTTTCTAGTTAAAATTTGGTGATGTATTTTCATGTACCAAAAATCAATGATGAAATAGAGATATGTGTTTGCAAAGAAAAATGTACGCGGTCAGGATGCGTCCGCGCGTTCAGTGCACGGCCACCGCATCCGAGAAATGGCCCGGACACAACCCCATTACCCTACCCAAACAGACAGAATCTGGGCAAAACGGAGGTCTGTTTGGGGTCGTGCGTTGGAGTTGGCCTTACAAGTGGGACCGCAGTTGAGGAAACCGACTATCGGCAAACCCCCACCTCGCCCGCCACACGATGGCTGAGTTAGAGAAACAACGAGGTTGAAGAGATTGTTGTAGCACAGACTCCAAGGAATATGGTGTCAGATGGAAGTCGTGCTGGTGGCGTGTGCTGTACTCCTGGACGTGAATGCTTGTTCTGGCGTGTGCTGTACTCCTGGACGTGAATGCTGGTTCTGGCCCATGACACCCTACTACTCCTACTATATAGTAGTAGTATCGAGGATTCGAGGTGATGGTTACATACAGTGAACACATTAACATATGTCCCACCTCACACTGTGGCAAAATTTCCTAGAGTCCGCGCTAGGTTAAAAAGTGTTATTTGTGAGGGTGTGTGTCTGGTCTCAAGTTTAAAACTTGTTGTATTACGTATACGTAGACGTAGAGATAGTGCAGTAGTTCTAAAAGTTTGAACCCAAACATCAGAATGCAAATTCTACTGGACTCATCCGAGGACCTAGGATGATGGGATTCGCAGCTACAGTAAAAACACCCGCCTAACGCGTGAAGCATGTGAAGCTAGTACAAATAGTGTACTACTATTGTTGATTGGCCTCATCTGATAACCTCTTGGAATGCACGTACAATTGTGTATTCAAAAATTTTTTTGCCTCATCGCAGCACTCACTCAAAGAAGCGACTCGAAAGCTATTCATAAATTTAGTAAGTTTATCACAGGCATATCACTTTATTACATACAACAGGTCATCAACCCACAACGACAACGAGGATACATTATAAATACTAAAGTTTTCATCACACAACAAATAACAAGCAATGAAATGAACTTCAACGCAACCAATCATCAGCGTTGGAAACACTTGCTTTGAACCACAAGTCATTCACTAGGAAGGGCCATCTATTGTCAATCTCAAAACCAACGCAGGACTGATCATCCAGGCTGAAGCGGCCTACCATATCGGTACCAAGGTAGGGAACCACCAAAATGTCCGAGGTATAGATATAGTTGCTTCTCATAAATGGTACTAGTTATGTTGTGTCAACAGCAGTTGGATCGCTATCAATACCATACCAGGGAGAAGGTGTTGGCGCTAGCACACTAGTATCCATCCCGAATACCATGCAATGGGTGTTGGAATAGGTCTGGAGAGTGCGACCATAGGAGACAACACGTGCACCCTCAGTAGTAACATCAGTAGTGTGCTATATACAGACAAGAAGGGGTGATCCATCATAATAAGTTGCCAGGCGCCACTGAGTATATAGGCCCTCCTCGTCCTGATCACCACCGTCATCTCCCCCTTTGTTATAAAAATATTCAAGTATAGGTGGTAGAATGTTCACAAGACCTTGGAAACACAAGAAGAAGGTTAATTAGTAAAGGGAAACTTGCTAACCCGCATGCATGTGGATGAAACAATTATAATTACGGTGGAAGGCAAATGTATCGAAACTACGAGGATCCCATGCAAAAACAGTACCATGAGTGGTGGAAGAAAACACAAGACCCTCGTATTGAATTGCATCACAGTACACATCCGTGTATAGAAACTGATTTTTGAGCAATATCCATCGAGTCGAACCATGAAGGATGGCAACAAGCTTGTCGAAGATAGCAACAACTTCATAGTTCTTGTAATTCCAAGAGCGGTTGGGAACTCGACAAATTGCTATCTTCCATAGAAGACAGTCACCATGATCATATTTGAACGTGCGTAGAATACCGGTGTGCTCAACCTCTGGGCAGTCTACTGATATTTTTCAAAGTGGAACCCAGTGACGAGTGTACACATTCACAAGTTCCCACTCACAGTTGTACCCAATATAAAAAACCCAATCTCCATTTGCGCCTGCCCAAGCCTTGCCCTCAAGCGATGGCATCTTAACATCATACGTATCATTATCAAGCGGCATCACCTTGCACAACGCGAGGCCTTCGTCGTCCCCGTGCCAGTCAGCAGGGTCACGGCGAAGAAGATAGGGGAGATCAAACCGCTCCTGGACCCTTGGGTTCCTTGTAATGATGTTATTAGTTGAGTCAAGAATGGTCTTGAACGAACCTGCCATGCTAGCCGAGGTGATAACGTCGCACCGATCAATGAGTTCCTCCACCATGTCATCTTTCATATCGGGGCAAGAATAATGGGGTTGTTTCCGGCCTGTTCCCTCCATGGAGAATACGATCGAACAATGTCACAAAGAAGGGTGAAGGAAAATGGACGAGGGAGGAAGAGCATGCGACAGCAGTTCCAAATCGAGATGGAAAGGCGAAGAGTTGGTGGACGGTTGCCAGTTTGCCATGGTACACGAAGAGGCGTCCCGGCCTACACGTCCGTTTGGAAATAGTAGAAAAGGACTCGTCGTCGTCTCACTGACATGTTGGAACGGGACCACATGTCAACGAAACATGGTGTGTAATTTCTCGTGCAAAATGCGATTTGGCCGTGTTGGCCCAAGGTGCCGCATTAGTTATCGACCTTTATTTTTTTAACATACAATCTTAGTGGATAGCTCCTGTGGTCATCACACGTGAGCGGATATATAGGTGGGCTAGGTGGGTAGGCGGCAACAATCTGAGTGCTAAAAGAGTTGATCCAATGCTTGGTTTTGTTTGGATTTTCCAACTATGACCATTGGATAGAGTGAATCAGTGGCTTACGTTCAAAGTTATTCTCATACTATAGAATTTTTGATTCAGTTGCTGTGCTGCTACTGTCCAATATTCACGTGTGGTTGTTTCTAGAGTAAAAAAATGAGGTACTAGTAATTACTGTGGGAAAGGTGAAGTGATGGTTGATTCGCTCGAGCAACTTATTACTGTGGGAATATGGGAGTACCAGCGGATTCAAGGAACAGAGAAATGATGTTTGCTTCGTCCGAGCAACTTACTGTGGCGAAGGTGGGGCTCTGTGATTTGACTGCTCACTAGTCATTACTACTGCGGCGCAATGACCAGGATGAATCTTTCCCTGCAGTTGTGTTGTGCACTCAATATTGCTGCATGGCAGGTGGAGCCGGATGAAGGATGTCCAACATGTCGGCGAAACGAAGTTGAATTGTTTCTGGCATTGCTATCAATCCTTGTGGATTTGTTTATATGTACGCATAATTTTAATGAAATTGTACTGTGATGCTATGAAGGTTTCAACTTTGGTTCCCACAGGAAAAAAAGGTTTCAACTTAGGATTCATGTGTCTTGCCTCAAGATTATCTCGTTACAACATTCCATCAAATACAAATGAAACTACCATGGCTGCTAATTCATCTCAGTGGTTCGCAGATTGGCGCCAATATTCACATCACAACTGAAGACAAAGTTGTGAGAAGCTATACAAATAAAGAAAAACATATAATTGAACGATGCTGTTTGTAGGCATGGCTCCATTTCCTTGGCACAGTGTTCATTGCTTGGCAGCTAGTTTCACCCAGCTCTGTAGCCAAAAAAGAGGTGTATGGAGGACACCACAATCCGATCATTTTGTGCAGCTCCACTAAAATCAAGCGAACCATCCCTGTTTGCAAAGATATCCAGTCAGTGTGATTACAATAATAGTGGAACTAGATGATGAAACATAACACACACAAATAGAAGCCGATCACCTCTACGATCTCTCTTTAGGACTAACTACTTGTTGGAGAAGATTAGGCACAGAGTTGGATGAGGAGGATAGCAAAACCAATATTCCTTTCTGCAGTCCCATAGAAATGTAAAAACGTTGCCCATGTGACATTTTGGCGGAACTGCACATAACACTCTTAAGAAAAAGGTGATTTGTGCAGTTCACCAAAAGGTCGCAATAGCAATGAGGTGAAAATGGATAGCCCTGTTTGCAAAAGGAGGCAGAAAGGAAACAATTACTATCCAATAACACGAGTTGAAGACACATACGCCGACAAAAAAGAAGCATATTCCATGTAATAAGGGAAAGATAGCATATGGTGGTTTATCAAAAATGGTTTGAGGACGAGATTGCAAGATGGAAAGTACGCCGGCCCAGATACGATTTAAGCAAACAACTAAAGAAGATCCACATGCAGCAACGTGGGAAGATGGGCAGTGGAGCAAGGCCGGAGGAAGCTGTACCTGAGGGTCATCGGGATGTTACTAGGAGGGCGTCGGCGGCCGGGATCTGCCCATACTGCGGCAGCGAGCAAGTGGCAAAGGCCCTACCGCACCGGAGCTTGGTCAGAGAGAACGGCGGGTACCGTAGATCGGGAGGTGCTGCCTCAACGTCGTCGAACAGAGAGACGATGCACATCCTCCCTTTCCGTTGGCAGACGGGATGCGGCCGGATCACTGACCAACGCTGAGAGAGAGAGAGGCCACCACCACCTTGTGAGATGGTGTGACGAGAGACAAACCCATTTTCCATTTTCCCCATGGCAACCATTTTATATTCTATACGTGCCATTGAGGAATATATAACTTTATTTAATACTAACACGTGAAGTCGAACTTTGTTCCGTCTAGGCGTGGTACCCGACCCTCCTACGAGTAAAAAACCGCTACACGCGCCAAATTATCACGTGGGCTGCCTTTTCGTACAGAAACGAACTCCACCGTGTACCCGCGCCGGTGTGGCCGGGAACGAGTCCTGAGTACGTGTGTCCTGCGTGCACATCTTCTTTAGGTGCAGCTACGTATGTGGCTGGGTGTGAGAGAGATGGTTTGTGCGAAACAGAGGCAATGTGTTTATGATACCACAAACAGAAAACGTAACATATGCAATGTGTGTGAAACAGAGTCATGGACGTGAGATATTTATAGAATTGAAAACAGGGATGAAGTGTGTGGTTGAGTGATCGATAAAGAGTGCCATCGAATTTGTGTTTGCCCACATCAAAGATACAGGGCGGCTGGCCTACTGGAATTTGAGAGGGCAGAGGTGTAGTTTTTCTCCGTGGCATGGATACCTACCTACAATTTTCGACTATCAGTGTGTGTGGGGAGGGGGGAGGGGGCAGAGACCGATCGACTAGTATATGTGTGGGGAAGGAGAGGGACCTAGCTATGTATTGAGGGAGATCAATCGGCATCCATGGATATGTGTAGCAAAGGAATAAGGTTGGGAGAAAGACAAAGGTAGAGTGTCAGAGGGTTGGTGGTGGAGTTGCGTCTCACAAATGGTGGGAGAGGCCTGCTAGACAAACGGAGGGTACGAGTGCAATATCAATAAGAGAGGGCGGGGGATGTCTGTCTGTCTATGCACGTGCGTGTGAGAGACGAGTCGGGAGGTATGCAAGGATGATGAGGGGAGACGATATGGTTGTGGTAAGCATACGTAACTACATAGGAAGATCAACCGTCGTGTGTCCGAGAAAGGGAGAGACATAACTAGTGAGGTAAGTGTATCGGTGCGTGGGGAAAACAAATTATAGTCGACCTGGCTATATGTAGGGAGATTGGTACTTATACATGCCTGCATGTGTTAGAAGCAAATAAGGTCCGGAGAGACAGATAGGGGGAGAGGGGTGTGGCTAGGAGGTGGTGCGGAGGCCTACCATGTCGAGGGGGGAGGAGTGTCCGAGTATGAGATCAATGAAAAGAGGGGCGGGAGTGTGCACCTGCGTGGAACCGTATTGGACATAGGGGGGCATGGACGGTGAGAAGAGAAGAGGGGACGTATATATGTGTTTGTGGTAGGCACACTTGGTTAGAGAGGTATATCGACCGATGTGTACCGGAAAGAAGGAGCCGGGGGCCTATACACACCGCGGGTGAACGACCTAAAGAGAAATAACGGACGTGCACGATGGAGGGGACGCTAAGGGTGGGTGGGAGGGGGGCGGGTGTGTGCATGCATGATAGAAAGTTAGCGCTAGCTAGCTACAAATAGAAGAGGATCGTGAAGGTGTAAAAGAAGAACAAAGATCAGAATTAATTATAAAAAAGTGTATATGGATACTTGAAGAAGATATCATAATGTAGAACATTGATTATAATTTTGGCTAATGTGTGGCTTTTGCAGCTCAGGTCTAAATACTTGTCATAATGTAGGGGGCGGGGCACTATACTTTGTGTGATAAACACGGTGTACGTATGGAACATGGTTTAGATTATGAATACATAGTTAGTACATCAAATGTACTATTATTTGGAATCAACATCAAGTGTATTCAAAAAATAGAATTTGAGTTCATGTAGTACACATAGTTCATATCTATCTCTATAGTAATCATGTGGTGTGTTATTAAGGTAAAACACGAATGATGGTTGAAGTTGGCAACAATCATGATTGTAGATTCTTATTGATATAGAGAAATGAATTCAAATTTAGTTCGAATTGCGGCGGTAGTATAGACATTTGGAATGCACTAAAATGTTGGTATGAGTAGGTTACATGCATTATACAGTCAGTGAAAAAATTTAATTGGACATAACATGGATTCATACTCCCTCCTTCCATCTATATAGGGCGTAATGCGTTTTTTAAGACCGCCTTTGACTATTGACAAGATTAATAGTACATGACATGCACAATGTGAAAATTATATCATTGAAAGCTCCTTTCACAGACGAATTTAACGGTGTGCTTTGTGCAAGTTGCATGTCATATATTATTCCTCTAATATTTGGTCAAAGTTAGCATCAAAAAGCGCACTAGGTCCTATATAGATGGAAGGAGGGAGTAGCTTTGAATAGCATTTGTATAGTAAACGGGGCAAGACTCTCTCTTTGTGTGGTGTGAATAGTTTTTATTTTTTCTTTTTTTTTTGGTTGAGAGAAGTGTGAATTGATTTGGTACGTACAACTACAATATTACATGTTAGGCTTGTCCATAAAATTCAAACCGCGCCTTGTTATATACCGAAAATTCAGATATCGTTCTCCCAAATATGGCGCCTTCACAACCCGCGCCTTGCTATCCCGAAATTACAATGCGTGCGAAAACTCCCTCTAGCTGCCAAATCTTGACACGCGAAATCCCCCTTCTAACCCTGAGCCAAAAGGGCCGCTAGTTCAAATCGGTGGGGGTACTTTTGTAACACACCCTACATTGGACAAGCGCGTCCCTAAGTCATGGTTCACCCCCTCCCATCGCCTCCTTTTCGCCATTTGAAATTCCAGGCCTCCATAACCTCTCTGCTCTAGTCATGAAACCCCACCCTCCTCCGTCTGCCACCTCCCCGCTGGCCAGCCGGAGCCTCTTACCCAAAAACGTCGTCCACCGCAATAGCTCGACGTCCCTCGTCCACCTCCCCAGATGAGGATTCGTCATCCATCTCATCATCCTACTGATTCAGCCACCCCATCCTCCACCTCCAAGGGACTGCTCCGACAATTGCCTCGTCTATCGTGGCCGCTCCATCCCCACAACGCCGCCTTAACATGCTCCACTGGAACCGCAGCATCCTCACCGACTCCTCGGATGAAGCCGAGGTCTACTCGGTGCCACCAAAGAGGTTGTACACGCATCGCATCGCACCTTCTCCTTAACTTGACCTCCCGGCATCGACGGTGCTCCATCCCGCACCCCCATGGAGCGGCTACCTTGAAGCTGGCGCCTCGGGCGACATCTCCACAGCGGCTCTCCCCCAGTGCGAGGCCCCTTCGGCGATGGCGTCCATACCAGCCGGATCTGCTACTACTGCTCCGGCTCTCGCTTACTCGCCCGCGCTCGTGCTGCTGCTCCAGCTCTTGCTCGATCGCCTGCTCGCCCAGCTGCTGCTACTCCGGCTCTCGCTCGCTCGCTCGCTTGTGCTGCTATTGCTGCAATGGCTCTCGCTCGATCGCGTAGCTGCTGCTGCTCCGGCTCTCGCTCGCTCACTCGCGCTGCTATTGCTGCTCCCCCCTTGCTCGTGCTGCTGCTCTTCTATGATTTAGCTACACTTCAGTCGACTGAATCGACTTTTGGGTCAGTAGATTTTCAGTGGGTGGGGGGGGCTCGCCGGAGTTAAGGAAGAACCACCCGCAGCGGGGACGGGGGCTCGCCGGAGAGGTACCCCACTATCTATCTTAGGATTCAGGGGTGGGGGCGGGGGCTAGAGGGCTAGCCGGGGCGGCGGCGGACCGGCGGTGGGGAGTTGTTTCGGGGCGACTCGGCGGCGCTGGGGCCGGCGGTTCGGCTGGTGGTGGCTAGCAGCTCAAGGGGGTGCAGGATGAAGATGAACTGCAGGCCCTCCCTAAACTACATGTCAAGTGCCACTCTGCTACCATTGCATTCAGTTTCGACAGTAACATTCAGATTCCACAGTAAATTTCAGTTTCGACAGTTAAGTTCAGAGTCAACAGTTTTTACTTCATCTTTTGTAGTCAAGTGGTTTTTGGTGATGTAAATTTTACATCTATTTTACGTCATCTATTGGAGATGCTATTAGAATCCCACTTGAGATTGACAATGTCTGTCTTGTGCTGCTTCAGCCTTGACGTCTTACGGCTCACCTGAGCTGCTCCAACGACAGAACGATCCATCACAACAGAGCAGTGCCCTGGACACCGTCTACAAATTCCTCAGATCTTCCTCCACACCTCCGACAGCCACCTCTGGCTCAACTGCTTCGGCGACCAACCCAATGATGCTAAGGTCCACACGACTACGGCAAAGAGGTTGTACACTTGTTGTATCACTTATTACTATACATTCATGTCGATCCATTAGGGCTATTTTGGTTCAGCGGAAAAACATAGCAACAGGGAATTTTCCTATGGCACTCTACTATTCAATCATTCATGAATTTTGTTGAAAGAGAGCAAAACATCCACCTAGACCAACTTTTCAAAATCCTATGCATGAAAACAAGACTAAGTGCATTAGTGGAAGAATAACATTCTAACTGTACACGCTTTCATATGGTTTAACTTTATTTTGGCCATGTTTCTTTGCACTCCTCTGCTCTTCCAATTCCTGTGAACCAAACACCAAAGTTGACAGAATTCCTGTGTTTACAAGTGCTCTGTTTACCATGTGCATTCCTATCCTATTCCGGTGTTTTTCCTATCCCTGCGTTTTTAGAATCATGCAAGCCAAATGAGCCCTTACAGAATTACTTCAATTACAGGTAGGTGTGAAGGGAACTTTGTGTGGTTTGTCCTGCTCCTGCCGTGGCGTCGTCCACCTCACCTGAGCGCTCCATCGACAGAAGCATCCACCAAACCAAACATCATGACTCTTGATAGTCTTTCGCCGCCTCAGATCTCCTTCCCTGCCGCCGACACCCACCGCAATGGCATCACCATCATCGCTTAGCAGATGAACCCGAGGAGTACAAGGGTCCACAAGAGAGGTCACACTCTTTTGTTTCTGCTTATGTTATGCATTGCTTAAAATTACCCGCTACTTTATCGTCATGTTCACCTCTTGGACTCCAAGTTAGGTCCAAATTAATGTTCAAACTTGAGTTCTAAATTAGTTGTGGGGCACATATCGAGGCAGTAATGAATAGTATCTCTGTCTAATATCTGGTTCACGTAGGGTATGCCTATGTTGTTCATCTTCGGTGGGAAACAAATAGTAAAGCAATCATCATCTGTCTTTTTATTAAATTAAAGCAATCATCAGCCTTCTATCATTATTTTTGGATCCATCGACTAGTTGTTACCATCACTCTAAATTTCCACATGCTCTTCTTACATAATCTCACCATATTTTTTTCGTATGCATGTCAAATATTGTACACAGTCATGCTGAACATGTAGAGAAAAAGAGAAGAGTTTTGCGCGGCAATACAATGCCATGCAGACATCACTCCATGGTGGGTTCAATGGCAACCCCCCCCCCCTCCAGATTGTAATTTAGAGGAAGATATCTGTTCTGAGGCGGATTCAGACGCAGCGGACCACTCGTATTTACCCCCAAGGTGTTTGCTCTACCTTGGCATGATGATGTTAGTCATATCATGCAAATGTTGCCTTGCAATGCCTACTTTTGAGATCATATATGTCATCTGCTTAGTTTAGACATGTTCTGTGATGCCACCTGTTTAGTCTCTATATCATATATGGGAATTTATGCCGTCTCATGTCTTTTAGCCAGCCATAATATATGTGAAATGTGCAACACCATCTAGTTTAACCAGGAATCATATATTTGAATGATATCTTGCCCATCCTTTTCTACATTACATTTCCATTTTTCGACAATGTTTGTACATTAAACTACTCTTCCAGTGAATCAGCCATTTGGGTGGGAGATGAAAAAATCTAGAGTGAAAACAAGGCCTTCAGAGCAGACAGTGCTACCTGTCGAAGCATATCTCTTGTTGGGTCCCGATAGCTCCTCAGAGATGGATTCAGAGACAGATGACCAGTTCTATTCCCCAACCGAGGTTTATGCTCTAACTTGCCACGGTTATACTGCTCATGTCATGCATATGGTGTCTTGCATTGCATAGTTTAGACATCATATACACGATATTCAACACCATATTCTCAGTTCAGACATCATATCGAATGCCCTCTATTTAGCATATAAATCACATATGTGAATTAAATCATGCGATCCTGATTACTTAGATAACATGTAGGTGAATTATGTCATGTGATCCTGTTTAGTTATTCATCATATCTTGGAATTATGTTATGCTATGCTATCCAGTTTAGATAGACATCATATATGTGAAATTATGTCATGCTATCCGTTTTAGTTAAACAATATACATGTCAACTATTTAATGCCCTCTTTTTTCCACACTATCTATTGCATTTGTCTCTCATACAATGTCTGTACATTCAACTATGTTTCCAGTTTATCAGCCTTTTGAATTGGAGCGGGTGATGCCAGTATCTAGCGGAGTAAAAACATGGTCTTCAAATAAAACAATGCTACCTCTTGGTGGAGATAGCACCCCGGTTGTACATGCACGAGAACCAGCCCTACCACACATAGCCCAAACTCTCACAGATTGTACCCCTACTGCGATGGACAGAGAACTAGCTTCACCCAATCTAACCCCAACCCCAGCAGATAGTAACCCAGTTCCTATTGACACAGCACCATCGCCACCCAGAGCTCCCGAACAAGAGCAGTTAGTAAGGCAGCTCCAGTGCCCAAAGGGCCAGTACTACCACGGCGAACCCCAACTCCACAAGTTAGTACGCCTATTCCTTTGGAGGAAGCACAACCATCTAGTCGTTGTTTAGCATCTATCGCATTTGATGTTGTTAAATCCTATGTGCGTATCTTCCCATCTTGGAAATATTATACTGAAGATGAAGGAAAATGCCAGTTGCAGGTGTTTGTCCAGGAGTTATGTGTAAGTAATGTTATTCATGGCAATTACTTTGCTTTGTCCCATACATCCTACCTCCATGATGGTTATAATACAACAAATTTTCCCATTTTTCTCTATAGAGAAGGACCGATTTGGAAACTCAGGATGAGGTAACCTATGCTAATACCTCTGCTATCTTCAAGAATGCTTGGTGGTAGTATCGGAATTACTTGAAGAAAACATACTACACCGGCAAAGAAACTCATCAAATTCCCTTACGTCCTGAGACACATTTACTGGACGATGACTGGGAACACCTTGTTCTGTACTGGTCCCGAACCAAGAATGTGGTAAGGTCTATGAGCTCATTTTCTATTTTGAAGTACTATATTCTTGCGTCTCACTATACTCTGTTCATGTAGAACAAGTGCCTAAACCTGAAGAACAACTGTTCTAATTTAAGACTCCATTGCTATCATAGTTCAAAAAAGCGCTAGGCGTTAATTGTGCATTTTGCCACTGCCTTGCGCTTTACTGACCAAAGCGCATGCTTATGCACAGTTATGCAGAGATTAAGCATAGTTATGCGCAATGCGTTTTGCCAATGCCTAGAGCCTAGGCGCGCTTAAGCACTCGCTTAGGCGTGCCTTTTTTAACTATGATTGCTATCGTGCATAGTGCTTTGCTCTTGTATCACTGTATTTACTCATACAAACTTATTTTTAAATTGAAGGATCCAATCGAAACTCCAATGGCACATCAGGTATGTTCATGCATGTTTCTTTAACAGGTTTGCTCTTATCAATAGCTCTGTTGATTTCAATTTCAATTGTGTATACAGTTGACTTCTCATATCATACACATTACTAGCATCACAACAGAGCCAATAGTGTTGTTGTACATGTAGACCCGTGGTACCCATCTAAAATCTTGGTGTGCCATGTAGTTTCCCACGCTTTGTATTCTTTCACTGCTGCTTTGTCTTGAACTGATATGATTTGAACCGTGTCTCTATTTTGATTTGGCAAGACAATGCAGTGGCCATAGGACATAGATATATGTTTGTTTGATGTTTTTATTATGTACTAGTACTTGGCAATAGAAGACTTGGTAGTTTAATCATGTCCACCTTACTAATGAACTGGTTCATATGAGTTTCATATACTAGTACATGCTAAACATGTTATGTGTCTTCTTGTTTCTTCTTTTAGAATGCAGACAGAATATTGTGGAAGAGCGCCTTATTAAGCAATGGTAAAGGAAGTAATGCAGATAAGGTTCATGATAGTGAGACATCCTTGTTGGTCTCCAACAAAGCTGATAGAATAGCTAAGGAAGACTATCTTGAAGACAGTGAGACAACCCCAAAGTCCTGTCTTGGTTTAGTGTTTGAGTTACTGGCCACTACCGCTTGCACAAGCTATTCAAACTCACTGTCTGAATACGTTCGGTTTCTTGAGTCTCAACTACAAGCTGGAAGACATCGATCAGTTGTGCTGCGACAAGAAGCGGAAGGACTGCAGAAGTCCCTTGAGCATTCAGATGCATACTTTCTGGTGCAACAGCAAGCGTTGGAGGATTTTAGCGCCAAACAGGATAACGCTAATAAGCTTGCTAAGCTTATTGCCAGCATGGTGGATACCCAGGATAACGTTTCTTGAGCTCTTTTGAAGTTGTTTCAGTTATGCTCTTCTTTTGCTGCCGCGTTTATTTGCACTGCTGGCAAATTTTGACGGCCAGTGTATGTAATATGTTGCTTTGTTCCCTATATTTGCACTGGTGGTGAACTTTGATGCCCAGTGGATGTAATATGTATAATAGTGGTAATAGGCTAGCGTTAGTTGCTTGCTTATTTATTTCCTTATTGTCTTGTTTAGTTGTTTGCTTGTAGTCACTGCAGTTCCTTTTCCGTGTTTTTCTAGTGGCCACAATAACCTATTTTTGGTAACTAGGCCACAATAATCATGGCAACACACGGACTGTTGTAACCATGGGCCTCCTGTGGGCCGCATGATCCATGGGCCTTCTACGGGCCGTAGGATCCATTGGTCTTCTATTCGGGCCTTAGGATCCATGGGCCTTCTAGAGGATGTAGGATCCATGGGCCTTCTACGGGCCGTACGATCCATGGACCTTCTACGGGCCGTACGATCCATGGGCCTTCTACAGGCCGTAGGATCAATTGGTATTCTATGGGCCGCAGGATCCATGGGCCTTCTACGGGACGTATAATCATTTCGACAATCATGGGCCATACTATTAGTGGACCATAACGGGCCGTTAATAGGTCGTATTTGATAACTCTATGAAAATAGCCCAATGGTTTTTTTTACATGAAAATGACCCAACGTATTAATCGGCCACAAATGGGCCGACTATAATGACAGGCTGAATTCGGCCCACAAGTAGAAAATGACAGTAACAGGCCGTAAGTAACCGAATGCCAGAAATGAGCCCAAGAATAAATGGGCCCTGAGAAGGCCGAAAGATAACTTGGGCTGGAAACGGCCTAATGGAATAATGGGCCGTTAATGGGTATAAAGTGATACACTGTTCATTACGGGCAAGTTTCACCACGGGTCGTTAATGGGCCAAGAGTTACAAAGGGCCTCATATGGGCCGAAAGACGTCATGGGCCATACATGGGCTGGAAGTTAAAATGGGTTGGAATCATATTGGACGTTCCAGATGATGCTACTAGGCCGAATTCGGATAGGCCGTAACGGGCCCTGGGTTAGCGGGCTGTAAATAGGCTATAAGCGAACATGCCGTTAACAGGCGTTCCGTGGGCCGGCCCGCCACCTTTTGACCAAGTCAAACGGGCAGGGATTTTCACAGGAATGGGCCTCTGTTGGGCCATGCCATGTGTCGACGTATCGTAGGCGCCTTCGGTCCAATGAGTGGATGACATCTGTCCCAATGGTGAACCGACACGTGTTTCCTCCAGCCAATGATGATTTTACACGTGGAAAATCCCCATTGGTCGGGGCTATTAATGGGTTATCAGATCCACAACCGGACCCCATAGCTTAACGGCGTTCCATTATGGTGGATGCCATGTGTCGGTTACCCTTGACGAAAGCACTTCTGTGATGCGCGATTTATCGTCATGGATGTACATGGACAGAAAACGTGACCTAGTTATGTCCCCCCCCCTTGTTGGGAATAGAAACCCTTGGTTATGTTCACCCAGTCCATGAAATTAGAGTAAGATTCGTTAGATCCATGTAGTGTATTAATTGTTTGAATGGTATCTATGGTTAGTGATTAATTGTTTGTTCTGTACGAACAATTTTTTTGCTAATAATTCGACTAGGGTTAGCGTGCATGCTAATAATTCGTAGCCAGATCTTGAGAATTGATTTTGAATGTCCTACCTATATGTTTGTGCCCTTTTTTCTTCCAGATCTTGAGAATTGATTTTGAATGTCCTACATGTTTGTTTCTACCTTTTTTCCTTCAAGATTGCTATGTACACAGATGAGGCTCCGGCCAGCGGCGCCGCCAGCTGTAGATCCTGCACTCGGCAGTGCGGGCAGAAGCGGCCACGCCCCCTGGATCTGAGGAACTCGTAGGATATCGGGCGGACCGCATCAGCGATATCCCGGATGCCATCCATGGAGATATCATCTTCCTTCTCCCCACCAAGGATGGCTGCCGCACATAGGTCCATGCATCTCGGTGGCACACTCTATGATGGCCACACCTCTTAATCTCAATTGTCGCCAGCTATCTGTTGTACATGATTTTGAACTCCACAGAGCCATCATATCCTCCCACCAGGGCTCCGTTCAACGCTTATGCATCCCGGCATGCTACCTGCTGCACATACCCTTCACGGTGAACGCCTGGCTGACATCCCGTCAATTCAAAAAACTCCAGCATCTTGATTTCTACCATTACTATGCAAATAGCTGGCCAGGTAGCGTTGTAGCTATGCCCTCACCACCAGTGTCCATCTCATGGTTTTCCTCCTCTCTCCACACCACCACCCTGGCCCAGTGTTATCTACCAGAAAATCTAGTATAAATGCTTTGACTCCCACTGCTAAAAAAACTCGCGCTTGTGGTGGTCAATCTGTCGGAGGCCTCATTGCACAACATCATCCACTCCTGCTGCCCTGCCCTGGAGCGCTTGCTTCTTGTTTTTGGAAAAACAATCTGTATTTGTTATCTCCAAATAAAGTCGCCTCACCTTGTAAGCATTGGAATTTTCTTTAAAGGAGAGATCTCATCATCAAAGACGCCCCTTCACTCCAAAGGCTGCTCCTTGATTATCGTTATGCACGTTCGCAAATAATTGTGGTCTCTACGCCTAAACTGGAGACCTTGGGTGCAATTCCTGATCCATTTGAAGGTTACAAGATGGTGGTTGGCTCCACACTTGTTCAGGTACTGTATATTATCATCAACACTTTTGTAATCATAAGCTGCATTTTCCATTTGTGTGTGTAAGTTTTATATCATCAACACTTTTGTAACCATAAGCTGCATTTGTCATTTGCGCATAATCTTTATATAATCTTGGCGCACACTTTTGGAACTAATATTATGTTCTATGCTCAATGAAGAGTTTATCCATGGGTACCCTATCAAATGGTGCTAGATTCTGTCAAGACCTTACATATCAGTACGTGGTGTTTTGATCTGAACATGGTTATCGGCTTGTTGCGATGCTTTCCATGTCTGGAGAATTTTTATATAGAGGTGATGATATCAAGCACATTGATATACTTTACCAGAACTAACCATTCAGTTGTACTATTTTTTTAGACATTAACTATTTTCAGTCTTAATGTCTATTTAGGCTAAAGAACATGGACAAAAAGGTATAACCAATCAGTGTCATAAGAAGCACCGGGATTTTCTCAGTTCTCATGACATTCGTTTAAGGACAATAATGCTGGAAGGATATGCATCCAACCATGCAAGCACTAGCTTTGTCACATTCTTCCCGTTGAATGCGAGAGTACTATTTTCCATGAGGATTAAGTTTTTTAACAGACACTTTCTCACGGATGGGCACGTTGAACAGCATAAAAATAAGTCTCAGGTGGACAAAAGGGCTTCTGAACATGCTCGAATTCTGTTTACAACAACTTGTCTTCATGTACCAGTAGATTTTATGGTCCAGGCTCTTGATTACCGATCCATTTGACTGTGACTGCTCAAAACTTTGGTTGACTTAGTTGTTATTGTCCTGTTCAATCTGGATTTTGTGTAAACCTGCTGAAGAATTAATCATCATGCTTTTGTACCTTCTCTAAGCTGGGGTTAGATATTCCTGCCCTTTTCAACTCGGCTTTGACCCATATTTTCTTTCATACAAACCGAAGCTTCTATCAAGAAGCCTCATGGTTTCGAGAGGAACTTGGTCACATGATCTAGTCGCAAAAAGACATGCGCTGTATTCCCGCCTTGATTTATTTTATAGAGGCAACATGCAACTGTGCTAAACATACGAAATTATTCAGGGTTCGTTTTGCCTTTTTATACATTGATTTTCCTACGCATTTTTAAAAATATCCACCATGTTATTATCGCAAACGGTCATATTAGTCAAACTGTGGGGGTTCAACTAACCACTTACTACCGCGGACAGCTGTTTGATTAGACGGGACGACTATGAGCAGTCCGCCGCGCACACCATGAGCACTGCAATTTATTGCTGGTTTTGGACTTTTGTTTCGGACGCCTCGGGAAGGTACATAGAACAGTCCTCAGTTCTCATTTACAAGCACCGCCGGCGAGGATCGCTACCTGCTGCGAGATGGAGGACGAGCTGGCCAACAAGCAGGAGCGGGTCGAGCCAGAACCGCAAGAGCCTCCGGCGAATGTGGACTTAATAAGCAGCCTCCCCGACGAGATGTTTGTAACCATCATATCCCACCTCCCCATCAAATATGGCGTGTGGACCACTGTCCTCTCGCGGCAGTGGTGCCCCCTCTGGCACTACACCCCCCTGGACCTCATCATCGACCACGAGTTCTGTAGCGGGGACCAACAACGCCTAGACGCATTGTCCCATGTTCTCGCCACGCACCCTGGGCTGGTCAGACACCTTGTTATCGGCAGGCTCAGTCCCCACAACAAGACTGAACCCAGGTTGCACTACTGGTTCTTATCCCTAGCCCTGGATTTGCTCGAGGAGCTCATCGTTCATGCTAGACGTCATTGCTCGTTGCCGCCGTTCATGTTTTGCCTCGCGCCCACACTTCACGGGGCTACATTTAGGCGGTGTATTTTCCCCCGTTTCAATGCCACGCACGCTCTTCATCTCGCTAAACTTAAGCACCTCGAGCTCATTGTCGTTCGCATCTCGAAGGAGGACTTGGAGCGCCTGCTAGTCAGCTGTACAATGCTCGAGTACCTTCGTCTTCATGTGATGGATGGGTTCATTACCCTCCACATCACCTCGACGAATGTCCGTGCAATTTATGTGCATTGTTGGCGCCGCCCAAGGCTACCAGTTGAGGTGTTTCACAAATATTGTCATTGAGAATGCACCTTTCCTCGCGAGATTGTATGTACACGATAAATTAGGTCCACCAAGAATCAGGCTCATTCACACACTGAAATTGACGGTTGTCATGGTCTTAAGACGGCAGATGCCCTTGTGAAAGGACTTAGGTCTGGAGCCATCGCAACGTAGGTTAGCTCGAAGGGGTTGAACGGGACAAAGGACACAACGGATTTACCCAGGTTCGGCCCCTCTCAATGAGGTAAAAGCCTACTCCTGCTTTTGTTGACTATTTCCTGGTTATCAATTACAAGGGAGCGATTACGCTTGACCTAGCTATCGATCGGTAGTTTTCTTTCCCTAACTCGTCGTGGGGTCTCACCTTTATGTACACAGGTCGAGGCCCAATGGCTTTACAGGAGTCCGAGCCGGATCACACAACAAGATCGACCAGGTTTCTAACTCGCCTTGCCTTATCAGGCAAGCTACCGTACGGCGGTTCATATGTCCAGGTCTTGGGCCGCCACCAGGCCCGCCTCCATGAGCCGCTGTCTTCACACTTGTCTTCTTGGGATTTCTTTGTTGAGTCACCAACAGTATTAACTCAGCCTCGGGGTTATATCCCCAACATTAGGCCCCAGGTTGACTTGAACTTGTTCAGGTCAATATGCACCGCTTCAGTTGGCGAGCCATCTTTCCAAAGCATAGCCTTCAATAAAACATTGTAACCCGCCATGACATCATGCAAAGTAAATTCATGAAAAATCCATGACATCACAATGGATCTTTTGCATTAACTGGCCATCAGAGAATCGAGGCGCCCACACTGTTTAAGATAATCACAAGGCCTCCTCGATTTTTGCGCCTACTATTTTACTATTCACCTTTTCCCTTATAAATAGGGACAGAGGGGTTCCTTTTTCACTTTTACCCTCGCCCCTCTCTCTTCTTCGTCTTCCTCACGTCGTCCGCCGTTGTACGAGCTCCGCCACCGCAGTCGACCTTCTCCAACATTTCCAATCCAGGCTGCTGCATCAACCTGACTGTAACTAAAGATCGCGGCGCCCCTCCGCTGTCCATCAGCATCAACAAGTACTTGTTTCCCCTCACTTCCAATCTACATTAGGTTACCCTAGTTCATCGGTGGTCACTGTGTTCATCCAAGTTTGTCCTAGTTCTCTCCACCAATGCTTAGTTCAATCCACAACAATACTGAGGTCGTGCGGTGGCAGTTTTAGTCTTTATCTTGCATCTTTTACAGATCTCTTCTCTCTAGAATCCATACATAGCCCATTTATTCTTTCATTATCATGCCTTTAGGTATGGAATTGTTCTTCATTTGTTGAACTGCTGCAGATCCGAATATTTAGGCACAATCTGTGAAACTTGTTTTATCTTACACTTAGCATAATTCCGACCATCTTGACATGATAGACCGCTGACTCACCATTCGTCATTCGGGCGGCTTAAGTAATAACCTTTGTAACCCACCAGAACTTTACCCAGCTTAATCATCATTTATATCTTGTCAGGAAATCCAGAATATTGTATGACCCAGCGGCAATGTTGGTCGGCTTATATTTATCAATTTAACCATGAACCTGTGACTCACTAGAAAATAGCCAGCTTAAATATGAGTTCTATAACCATTAAGCAGTTCATCAACATAACATTAAACTGCCACACTCTTATCCTCAGGCCGTAGCTTGTCAAAAATGACCAATTTCTGCTTCTATTGTCACTTAACAATCTCTCAAAGAATATGTTGAGATGTGCGTTTTACCAGTGAAAGACTTCATCCACTGGCGGGTTCCAGGAGCTAAAGTTCCGCCTCATCCTAAAGAAGGCGATGTTATAGTCTTCGCGGATCATCTCCTCTGTGGTTTTTCCCCCACCAGAGTCAAAATTCTTTCGGGACATTCTGAACTTCTACCAGCTACACCCCCAAGATATTGGCCCCAACTCTGTTTCCAATATTTGCAACTTCCAAGTGTTCTGTGAGGTGTACCTTCAAGATGAGCCCAGCATTGATTTATTTAGAGAATATTATTACTTGAACCGCCAGACCGAGATGATAGACGGGCCTAGCCTTGAACTTGGCAAGATTTCAATCCAGAGGCAGAGGGACATTGTCTTCCCTGCAGCTACACTACCCAGTCACCCCAACGACTGGAATCAAACTTGGTTCTATTGCCAACACACTTCGCCGGTTGATGAAAATCCTCTGTCAGGTTTCCGCACCTGCCGGCTTAGCCCTAGACATCCACTCCCCGACAGGATCACCACTGCAGAGCGAGCCAAGTACGCGCCCTCCCTTTCAAGAATAAGGGCCTTATTAGCAAATGGGTTTAACTAGTGTTGATTTGGTCGGATGCTGGGTCGCCTGGAGGATCTTGCCTTTGAGCCGCCATACCGGCTTAATGTACAAATACACATGTGTTGCAAAAGACCCACATCGTTATAATCAACCACGTCTTGAGGACCAGGAAATAAATGAAATGACAAAGTCCTTGCTCGGGGAGACCCTTGAAAGCTGCAGCAAAACGGGACTAAACCCTTTCTGTGCTCTCAATATCGCTCCCGACGTAAGTATTTAAAGTCCTTTTAACTCATTTATCTCCTTCTAATAAACTGCATATCTTCTCATTGTCATTTGTGTTTTCAGGTCATTTGTGTTTTCAGGCCGACTCCCCCTTCTGAAACAAGAAACTGCAGGATAAGCCAACCAAAAAGGCCAAAGCAAAGTCCAAAGCTCCAAAAAAGACTAATGAAAAAACAGGATGTGGAAGACTTGTTTGCCCTTGACCACGAGCCGGAGGTAGAACTTGATTCTCTTGGCTTTCTTTTTATGCAACTTATTGACGCTGACTTCTCTCAGGATGATGCGGAGACCAGCCATGCCGATGATGTAGAGGTAACTAAAATTTCCTTCGACTCAGAGCCTTTTGCCAAGACAGAAAACTCGGCAGGTGACCCGGAAAGTAAGATTTTCTCACCCTCTTGCTTACTTGGATCCCGACTTTATTTTGAAGAAACAACAGCACGAGGCCCAGCGTCAGACTCGGAGTGATGGTGATGCGGAGCTGGTTTCCGGCTTATCGAATACTCCAGCCCTTGCAAGCGTCAACATGAGGTGCTACATGATAGAAACTCCCTTTGTCCCTTAGTCGGCTTCATACGTCAGCCTCTTACACCTTCTAACTCAAATTATCAGAAGACACCTCCATCATCTGGCGACTCTTCAGAAACACAGATGCCTGTCTTCAGAGTAACCCCTGGGTAAGTATTTACACTTGTTTCATTTGTTGATCAATATGTTATGATGATATACTCGTATTCTTATATTTTCATCGCAGAGGCATGTCCAAACCCGGCAAAAAATAGAAATTGGACGGCTCTTCAAAAAAGTTGCTGAGCTGGGGAAGCAAATGCCAGAAATCCCAGATGCTACAATCCATCCGTATGATGGTGCCCGCAATCCACCACCGCAAGTTGATGTTATGGTTCTTGAATCGGCTCACACTCAGGCTGGGCCAATTGATTGTTATGATCCATCGAGTCCTAAGCCGCCCAGCCCTGCCAAGCTTGTTGAAGAGGTCCCTTCTGATAAGATTACTGAAGATGTCATCATCACAGGTACATGCTATATAGATCCAGGGAACCCTACCCTCTTAGCCAAGCACAGCGCCAAGGAAGAGTGGTTAGCCGCCGACAAGGGCAAATTGAAGCTGGACCTAGAGAGCTATGTCGGCTTTAGCGCAAGCGACATCCACGCGGACTACTTAAGTCGCCTACATACTAGCCATGATATGGAAGCCGGCTTAGTGGACGTTATGAAAGAATTCTTTGAGGTACGTTACTAACCCATTTCCATATGTATTCATATTAGCCGCCAAGTCTAGGGGATAAGAATGAATTGAATATGATGTATACTTCATAATAATCTTCAAACTGTAGCCTCTCCGAGTCAACTTATCCTAACAGATCCAAATATGTAGCCCCCAAGGGCCGGCTTAACTTTAAGAAATCCAAACACATAGCCCCCAAGGGCCGGCTTAAACTGACAAATTAAACCAGGTCATAAGGAACTTGAGAATGACCTGCATTAGCCCCCAAGTGCCAAGTAGAGTACTTGTAGTGTGCTTGGGACTTTAACATAATAGCATCGTCAATAGTTGAACTTTATTTCTAATCATTGCTTCATCATTGTGTTTGTGGGCTGAATTAAGCATGAAGGAATCGCAAGTGGGCGATTCAAGGAAAAATATAAAGCTTTAATAGGAAGAAACTTCCAAGGCCAAGCTAGAGCTGAAAACCTCTTTGGAGGAAGGCGAAAAGCTTAAAGCACGTTTTGATTCTGAGAAGGCCGCCTAGGAATCTGACAAGGCAACGCTAATGAAGAGAGCCGAACAGGAAGAAGCACAACTTAAGAGCTTGCCGGTTTAAACCAACATATCACCCAAATGACAACCGCCATCATTGGTGAGGCTTATATGCACTTCAACATGTATTTTGATATTACTTTTAAGTCGCCTAGAGACTCTCAAATCCTACTGTTTAACCCGCTTCGCCACTGATGAACATGCCCTAGAAGCGCCAGCCTTGGTGAAAAAATGCTAATGAAGTTCAAAGTAGTCTACTCGTTGATGGAGCAGCTATACACTGGCACTTTGCGCAGCCTTGTGGCCATGTCAGGTGGAAAGAGACCTCCAAAGCATATCAAGACCGTGTTGGAACAACTCTCAACAGCGCCGGCTCAAGTCATGGAGTACAAACTGTCAGTTACCCGAGCCGGAGCCATTTGTGCATTAGGCTGGGCCAAAGCATGGCAGTCTGAACATGACCAGGTGGAAATAGCCACCGGTTGCCTAGAATTCAATGACGAGGGTCTCCCTTCGAAGAACAAGACTTCAACAATTGCGTCAAAGAACTACGACCCATCGCCTATAAACTAATTGAAGAACTGAACTTAGACCACTACACGCCAGCTTACGTCGAGAAAAACCAGAAGATTAAGCCGCCAGCGCATGATGTTGTCAACCTTATTCCTCTTCGGTGTAAGCATATCTTCGCCCCTGACATTGATCATTCTGTTATACTCAATTATGAAGCCACTTTTGAAGCTTTAGCCGGCATCGAATAGGACAACGACTGATCTTCAGATGATCGACGAAGAAGAAGAACCGGCGCGGGATGACCCGGAGTCGTCAACTCGCTAGGAACGGAACCAGTGACAAACCAGGCGGCTTTCAAGCCAGAATATAACAATAGAGTTCAATTTTTTGTTACTTTTACCCATGATTACAATGACAAATGTAGAATGATTTCTAAAGGAAAATTGGAGGATTTCAATACATATATTTTTTGAGATGCTAGTGTTGTACGCATTTTATTCCTTCGCCCGACATGCTTTCATGATAAAAGTTTATCATGAAAGATTGGAGGTGGCATTTCACTCTTTTTGTGTACTTTAGAAATCCTGCAAATCAAAGAGGCCCGAAGTGTTCAAATCCGCAGCTATGCACTAATATGTTGTCTTTGTTTGCAGATACTAGCAGGCCCGAAAGTGGAAAATGTTGGGGAATATAACAATCCCATTCAATGCCTTGATCTTCATCCACAGAATCTACTTTTAACGAGTACCGAGGCACCACACCATAAATTAAATTCACTAGGTTCTTTGTCGAGAAAGCAAGGTTGCTCAAGGTAATGAGGTTTGACATATATTTACTGGGCATAAGTGAATGGATTGCTAAAGAGCGCAGGCATCTACAGCTAAATGGAAAAGGCTCTGCGCAAGCTAAATTTCATTTTGTAACTTCATATGACAGATTATTCGGAAGTCACTACATCGAGTCGCTATATGACTTCTCAGTGGCTGATCCTTTCGCAGAAATAATGCATTAGAAAAATTCTGAAGAAGATGAATTTTATGTGTCTGAATAGTTTGAACCTTGTAATCTTTGAATTTGGGTCTTGTAATGCTGGAATTTGAATCTTGCAATATTAATGGTATGTGTCATATAATGTAATTGGATGTTTAATTTGGTCTTGCAATCATGTCCTGTTACAAGTATATACATGTTGTTCTTCTGTACGCAGAGCATAGATGTTCTGCAGACAGAGCATATCACATCGCACATGGACCACACTAGGTAACCCATCGGTGATTAATTCATTAATCGCAAATGGCTATATACTAGCAAGGGTTTGCCCACAACACACATGGCTTATTCCATCACAAACAGCTCGAATGGATCAACTGTATGCCATGTATCACGCACCTAACTCTAATCTGATTTGTGCTTGATGTCTCTGCCATCGCTCACACAGTTCAGCTTATTTGCCATGTATCACTATGCCGACCTCTGCTCACATCCCTCAGCGCGCTCTACTCACCATTAGGTGCCGCAGCATGTTGTGCTCGCTGTTAGGTGCCGCAGTGCACTCTGCTATCCATCGGCGTGCTCTGCTCGCGTACCTCCATGCGCTCGGCTTGTGGATAGCTTTTCCTTGCGTGTTCAACTTCTATATGCATATATATGGTTGATCACAATTGAGGCAATCGCAGAGCGCTCTGCTCGCGTCCCTCCGCGCACGCTCTACCAACGGTTGGGCCTGCGCACGATCACGTCGAGGGCCCCATATGCATGCGGCTGCGCCGCGCACGTCACCATGATGCAGTTACGTGCGGCACGATGGAGTTATGCGCTACAAATTAGAACTGCCATTCGGCCATGCCGATATTCTAGGTCGTTTGGCTTCCCCTTTAATTCTCACGGCCATTATAACCTTAGTCTCTTCAACCATTTGATCGCACCCGACAACACAACAAGCACATCTAGGAAGACACATAGAGAGGGGATGTCTAGCGGCGCTCCAATGGAGGTCGGTGAGCGTAAAGTGGAGACCCACATGAGGCAGACGAATCTGTCGGTGGTGTACACCATCGATCCGGCCGTGGTGGACGACTATATCAACACAGTTGAGCAGTTTCTTGCTCGAGACAAGTACAAGGTGGTCGATATCGACATCCAGTACACCGGTGGTCGTCCCAACATAGATCAGAAGGTTGTCATCGCCCAGTTGTGCATGCGCCATCATGTCCTCATCTACCACTACTTCATGGCCGCAGAGCCTTGTGACTGTTTTGCCAGGTTTGTCAACAGCACCGACTACAAGTTCGCTATGGTGGAAACTACTGACAATGTAAAAGCGCTCAGGGTTACGGGCTTGGCCTGCAAGAACCTTATCGAAATCTGTGAGCACTACAGGGTCTGGGGTAGCATGAAGAAGGACTCCCTGGTTGAACTCGCCTCGGCCATCACCGACCCATACTACGAAAATATGAAGCAGGATGCCAACAGAACACGTCCTGTATCCTGGCACGGGGCCTGGATGCGGCAACTGGATGAACCTGACCTCAGGTTTGTGGCCATGAGCGTGGACACATGCTACGAGATGCACCGGCGGATTGTTGACATGATGAAGTGCCTCGTTACTAAAATCAACGAGGCCAGATAAAGCCACAAGCAGAGCAGTAGTGGCAAGCATCACAAGAAGTAGATGATGATCAGGTGATCATTTATCCTAGTTAATTATGCATGTAATATATAGTTGACTTTGGTGTGTGGAAATGTCATGTGTGTAGTAGCCACCTATGTAATTATGCATGTAATAGTTTACTTTGGTGTGTGCAAATGTCATGTGTGTAGTAGCCACCTATGTTGTTCTTCTGTATGGAATCCCAATGCACAACACACACGTCTTATTAGAAGCAATCGTCTGTGTTATTAGCGGCCTTCACACACATTTCTGATTACAGACATGTTTGCCATGTATCACACACATCTTGTTAAATTGAACCATTTCTGTTATCTTGGCTCAACGCAAACAGTTCATCCAAGTGAATTGTTTGCCCTCTATTGCACACACCTTGATCTGGCTAGCCGTTTCTTTTGTTCCGCCTAATCACAAATAGTTCATCTGAGTGAACCGTATGTCGTATATTGCACACACCTTCATCTGGCTGCCTATTTATGTTCTTCTACATCATCGCAAACAGTTTATTGAACTGAACCGTATGCCCCTCATCGTACACACAACTAAATTCTGAACCATGTTTGATGCATCCATCATCACAAACATTTTGCATCTTTTTGATGGTTTTTTTACATCACCATTTGCGATTACTGCATTGCACATAGTTTCGTCAAAGGGTCTCTGATTGTAGTGTCGCGCTAGCAGCATCCTGCAGTAGTGGTCTATGCCTCCACCTCGCTACACACTTTGATATTCCTATTAGACACGAGGAGGAGGAGGAGGAGATGCTGCTATCCACTAAATATTTGGATTATGCTAGTATGGCAGCGCATCATTTTATTGACAATGATAAGCAAAAGCGACTTCTCTACAACTTAGTATTTTGTCAGGGTACTCATGATATTATTACTTTTCCTGCACCTGCCTTTTTTGATCTTTATTCAAGGAGGTAAACTATTATGCCCGATGACATATATGCATATTGGGGTCTGATACAACCCCCAGTACCCGAGCCAGCACCAGCACCTGAGCCATATCAAGAGCCTGTTTATCAGTGGGAGCCATAGGAGCTCGCCAACCAGTGGAACCCTCAGGACCCTCTGCGGTATCCAGGAGAGGGTTACTTTGAACTGTGTCCATAGACCATCTTAGGTAAAAGCCAAAGCTTGGGGGAGTACGTATTTCTCACCGACATTACATTCACGTATCACACATTCACTCCAGTTGTCGGTGTTCATCCCTTTTCATTGTATAATTCATGTTAGTTTTATTTTGCTTTCTTCTTGTGTGTTTGAAAAACTTTGATAAAATCAAAAGATGTTTCTTGCTTCTTTTTTCTAGTTTAATTAGTTGTAGTATCAAAAGAATACTCAAAAAGATTTCTCGTTCTTCTTTTGCTTGTTGGGAGCTCTCTCGTGTAAATAGTTTTCCTCGTTTTCATTTTTCCTTTGTTTCACTTTCTTCAAGAGAAAAACAAAAACTCCAAAACTATTTCAGTGTGTTTCTTTGAAATTCTTTTCTTTTTCTTTGGGTCACAAGGAGAAGACCACGATGAAAATGTTGAGTGGCTCTCATATGCATTATTGCTGATCTAACAAAGAGCCCATATTACCTTGTCTTCTCCTTTGAATAAATGTTTGCAGATTCCAGCTTGGTCCATGGCACGTGCACTCTTATTATTATTATTATTCACATCATTCGGTCGTGCAAGTGAAAGACAATAATGATGAAAATTGATGAAATGGTTGAGGTGGAGAAAAGCTGGTATGAACTCGACCTGTCTTATTTTTGTAAAAATGTTTAGCTCATCGTTCCTGATTCAACCTATTATGAAGGAAAAAATTTGCAATGACAATTAGAGATCATAGTTACTCATGCCATGCTTAAATAGCTAGGAGTGGATAATGGTTTGTCTTGTGTGCCAACATGCATTTAAAATGATTATGATGTAGTATGATAGGATGGTATCCTCCTCTAAATTATTCAAGTGGCTTGACTTGGCACATGTTGAACATATTCACTCTTGGGCTCTGGACTAGATGAGTTAAGACACTCACTATAAAGAACCTTCTGATGAATTGCTTCATGCTCTACCGGTAGATCCATCCCAAGGAGATGCAAGGAAAATCTATGAACCTGATCCGCCACACCATTTGATGCAAGTGTTGATGAAGCTAACTGCTTAAGGAGATGCTCCAAGGACAACCTTCTTAGTGAAGGATTTTCTTTTTGTGCCTCGCACTGTCTACCTATCTTGGCCAAGACCCTCAGTCCCATCAAAGGCCACAACTCATATACTGAAGAAGTTGTGGGAGTCATGAAGAATGTGTTGTTCAATATCATACATGGCATTCCCATTAACATGTATGATTTCTTCATGAGGAAATTTGTCACCGTAGCACAATATCCATTTGAGTTGAAGCCCTATGCTCCATGGATCATGAGATTCATCAAATCCAGGTCTTCAATCAACTACCAGGCTGGTCGTGAGAATCATCTCAGCTACCCGCCAGAGGTTGAAATTCTTCAGAGTACTATCTCCTCATTACCTAGCAAGGCCAAAGCTGCCATTGATGAAGGAATTTGTCCCCTTGATGGACAATTCATCAATCAGCCTCTCAGTCTATGGGTGATGAAACTGCAAGCCAATACACTGCAGCAAAAGCCTTAGAGCAAATTCCTCAAAGTGAAGCTCCTCGGGTCATGATAGACTGAGAACTCCTCACTAGTCTGCATCAGAAGGTGGATCAAAACCAGAACTGGGCTAAGCGACAGCTTGATGCTATTCTTGCCAACATGAATGTGATGCAAAACTCTGTGCGCAAAAATCATTATCATGCCCATGAGACATTTGACAAAAGTTGGGACATATTATCACATCTCAAAACACCTAAAGAACTTGGAGCACTGGAATTCCAACAAAACTTGGATTTGTCGTATCCACCCAAGAAAAAGTTCAAGAAAGCACAAGTTCCTCCGTTCTTCCCAAGCTTGGTGTCTCCTTCACGCTGTACTGATGAAAATGAAGAGGTTGAAGATACTGCTTCAGGCCCTTCTGCAGTTCACATGACCCCAACACCAACGTTGGCGCTCCTCTGGATTCTTCAAGATGATTTTATTCAGAGGTGCTAGTCCTCAGTTTCATCTCCTTTTGGTCACTTGATGACAAAGGGGGAGAAATTTGAGTTAGTCTTCAAGCGGGTCTTATATATTTTGGACTTTTTTTGCTAAGTTGCAACTCTTGATTTCATTTGGCGCATTCTATGATGGGTTGTAACTTAAATAATGTTGGTGGTCTGACTCTTTTACACACTTTATCTGCATGCTTGGTGCCTCAATGATATATATGCTCATGCATGTTGAATTTTGTTAGACACCAATTTTCATCATGCATTCAAACTCTTCAATATCTTATGATCATGCATGATTGGATTCCAAGATATAGGGGGACATCTCCACAATTCCAACCCGCCATGTGCATTTGCAATCGAAAGAAAATTCATCAATATGCACATCTTCAGGGGGAGTTCCCCTATATATATCATCTAACCAATTTCTTCATACTATGTCCTTACACTTCCATTATTTATCCCCGTTGAAAACTTAACCATTTTTTCATCAATCATCAAAAAGGGAGAGATTATAAGTGCATCAAGTGCCCCTTAGTGGTTTTGGAGTATTAAAGAAAAATAGGTTGAGGGACTAATGTGTTTGTGAGTATACACATGAGTTATAGTCCCTGAAGATTTGATTTAACTCACGAAAGATGGCCCCTAAAAATGTATTGCTTCAAGTGAAGAAATTGGTATGACATTGGAAGAAATTGATGTGAAGACTTTGAAGCTTCAAGACTTCTGTTTTCGTAGTTTCTTTCTTCTTATTTGAGTCATAGGATAATCGTACTGTTAAAGGGGGCTAGGTGAAACATATTTCATATTTCCATTGTGATGCTCAAACATATACACACTCTTACCACTTCCAACGAAGCCTTTGGAAACCTCTGCAACAACTGACAAATTTGCTAGTGACAGTCATGCAGTTCATCTGGTCGCTGACGAATATGGTCAGGTTGAGGCGTTAGGATTTCGCCAGTGTGATCTGCCTATCGTGAGGAAATTGAGTGCCCCGACAATATCGAGAGTTCAATTTTCTGACTGTTACTGCGCCGCGTGCCAGCTGTCGAGTGGATCCTATCTTGACAACAGTCATGTCCGATGGGGCATTTATGACATTTCATGTCGGGTTGCCCCTTGGCTATAAATAGCTCCCCCCTACAACCACTTGTTGGTTGGCTGCTCTAGAGAGAACTTGACACTCATCATTTGAGAGCCACCCTTTATCCGACGACTTTGAGAGAAACCCAAGTGAGAAAAAAAACCAACCAGAGGCAAGGTGATTGAGCAGCACGAAGAGATTGATCTATGTGATCCGACGCCTGTTACCTTTGAAGATTGTCATTGTTCCAGACGGTTAGGCGTCATGTCCTGAGCACCCAATAGTAATTGTGGCGTGCTGGTGAACAAGTCTATGAAGGTTTTGGAGGTCTACCTTGAGGACTTACCACGAGTGATTGCGTGAGGTCTATTGTGACCTTAGCTCAAGAGGAATACGGTGAATACTTAGTGTCTTTGGAGTTCAACTTAACCGCCTTGACCAGACGTATAGTTGATACAACAACTGGAACTGGTCTACCAAATTGGTGTGTCTTCATCGAGCCTACCTGGTTTAAATTCCTCACACCTTTACCTTTAAGTTATTTCGTTACTGAACAATTTCTGATATATCTTCTGGAGACTTCCATCATGTTGTTTTCCATTCTTCAGTTCATCTTCCTCATGCTTGAATGCTTGTATGATTACATGTTCTTCACTTGTATGTATCACGTATGCATGATTTCGTGGTTTTGTCACGGCAGATGTCCTACTTTGAGGACTTAGTCGTGAGGCCAACACATCTAAGTGGTAGCTTCAACAGGGTTGAGTGGGACGAGGGACGCGAGATTTTACCGAGGTTCGGCCCCTCACAGTGGAGGTAAAAGCCTACATCCTGCTTGATTGACATTGATGATAATGACGATCTCGGCTACAAGGGAAGTGTTTAGCTACCTCTATATTGAGAGCATATACTTTGATGTTGACTAAGACTTGTCTCTCTAAGCCCTAAAACTTGTCTATTGAGACCTCACCCTCTTGGGGTGCCCTGCCCCTCCTTATATAAGTTGAAGGGGCGGGTTACATGTAGAGTCCAAGTCGGATTAAGACTTAACCTATTCTGACTTCTCGTCGTGGGCTTCTTAAAGTCGTGGCCTTCTCTCCGTGGGCTTATTAACGCCTTGGGCTTCTTAACTCCAGGCGACTCATCTCTGAGACTCATCTTCGTGACTCCATGTATCTGTCGGGTCACAATCTGTTTGTCGGGTTACAATCTATCTGCTGGGTTATAACTGTCTGCCAGGTTATAACTGTCTGCCAGGTTACAACTGTTTGCCAGGTCTCACCTGCTGAGTTAGGATCTGAGATCACTTAACTAGGTTTCTTAAGTCCAGAGATGACTTAATGTCAGGGCAAATTAAACCCAGAAATGACTTAAGCCTTAGGGTGACTTATCCTTATGAGTCGGGTCTTGGTCGTGGGGAATATCCCCAACATTAGCCCCAAGTTTAGGTTTGAATTTATTCATGCTAAACTCTTGAAATAAGAATATGTAAAGGGTCGTCTCACTCAAAAAGACCAGTTGACTAGCTCTTGAAAATTCGGAATCTCTGTCATATCAATAAACTGACGCTGGCTCCTTGGAGAAAAAATAACCCTTATTATCTTCAACTGCCTTGGCTTGATAAAATTCGTCAGATGTTGTGCTAACTTCCAATACTTCAGACTTAGATGAAAAATCCATATGATGTTAAGTTGTCTGAATAGCCCGGAGGAGATAACCTTTGAAAACTTCTTCATAAAAAAATATGAGACCTAGTTCACACATAATTGAGAATTTGAAGGCATACCTTCCTTGTATCCATATTTCATGTAGCCCCAAGTCTTAAGAGGGGAACGCAGTGATAGTTTTAAGGCTTGCTTCAATATAAATATTGCAACTCTGGAAAAATCGGGATTGTTCGTCTAAGTCACCAGTCATAAGTTGACTTTCCACATATGTAGCCCCCAAGGGTCGGGTTGTCTTGCCTGCAGCAACCCGGGACTTGTAACTGCATTATGCTCATAGAACTTCAACTAGTGTAGCCCCCAAGGGCCAGTTAATTATGCAATAATGAGCAGAGACTTTTGTAGATCTGACTATATATACTTGAAGAGCAATGTGTAACCCCCAAGGGCTGGCTCAGTAAGACTATACTGGGCTGGGACTTAGAAAATGATGAAAGGCTGGCTCATCTCCTTGAGATAACCGGGTTTGTTGATAATATAATGATTTGAAAAGCAACTAGCATTAGCCCCCAAGTGCCATGGTGCATGCTTGCAGTGACATGGGACTTGCATACTCGATGTAATCTTGATTTGAATAATGTAGCCCCCAAGTGTCGGGTCGTATGCCTGCAGCGACTCGGGACTATTCCTTCTATTGTAGAATAAAATCATATCCACTATCGGGATGATGTCACTGAATGCTTTGCATATCAATGTTGAACCACGCTTCTTGTTGTAAGCTGGTATTTTCGATGAGGGAATAATAGCCATTACTCTGAAGGGGCTTTGAAATCCCCATTCATCCAATACTGGTTATTATAACCATAATGTCGGTGCAACAAACATTCGTGTAATATGCCCAGATTGTACACAGGCACGTTAGCAAGAAAGCAAATAGAACCAAGTATTCAAGACAAGACCAAGCCAGAGAGAGCTCTTTGAGAAATCAAAGGGCGGATCAAGAAGACCAAGACAAGCCAAGATAGCAAGATATCACCAAGGAAAAACCTCCCTTGCCAGGCAGGCGGACCTAGTCAGGTCGAGGCCACCCCAAAGACAAGTCCCAAGACTCCCCCGGCAAGGATTGTCGGGGCCGCTGGCAGCCTACCTTCCCGCCAAGACTCCAAGACGCCATCGCTCTACCGCATCACAATGCAAGTCATCCATCGATGCGGTGTTGAGCCCCCAGATAGCTAAGTGGCTATCATTTGGCGCGTGGCAGCCATTTGGAAGGAAGATTATCTCCATATGACACCCATCCAGAGGCGTGTCAAGCAGACAAATGAGAGATGGTTAAAACAACACGACAAGGCTTGTTGGGCTACATCCATGACGTGACACTAAGCGGTGCATTTAATGCGCCTTGTCCTGTCTGCAGGGTTAGGTATGATAACACCGTTGGCTATCTAATCAGTGGATAATGACTATTTTGCCATTGTGGTAACCCCTTAACCTATAAAAGGAGGGTCGTGGCAACCTTAGAAAGGATTCAGACCCTTGTACACTCATACGCGTGTAGCTACTCGTCCCGAGGCGACCTTGTCGGGCTTAAGAGTTGCGTCTCCCCCACGGTCCTCTCATCAATCCACCAAAGAGGAGTACGGTTTTACGCCTCATGGTGGCTCGAACCTGGGTAACAACCACCAGCTTCATCTACTGTCGTGCTGTTGCACGGCCTCCGCTCTTTGTGCAATGCGCCCTTCCCCCTTGCCGAACCACAAAGGGGCCAATGGCCCCATAGGTGATCATGTTCTAGGACGACATCTTTGGCACGCCAGGTAGGTGGGGAGTGCTTGCACAAATCTGAGGACCTAAACAGCGCATCAAATCTTCATCACCATCTTCGGCTTCATCATCCATGGCACCCAAGAAAAATTCGGTGCAATAGCTCATCCTTCCACCTCAAAGGCACCCTCGCATGCAGCCACTAATACTGTTGGAGCTGCGGTGGCGTCGAGGTACGTGAATGCCGCGGGGAACATGACCGTCATGGGCGGCGCTGTCACCTTTCCTCTTGCGGACAAAGTGGGAGCAGGATGCGTCGGAGGAGGACAACATCAGCAACACCTCGGCACCCATGCTCCACAAGGCGCGGGTGGGGAGAATGTTCTATCTCCACCTCTCTACCTCGATGAAGGACGCAACCACAGTGATCGTGCCCGTTCTGGCATGAATTGTGACCCCCTAGTTTTCCCTGCTGCGGGCGCGGCTACGAGGCGCGCTCCTTCCCCAGGACAAGGTCATCAAGACAAAGCACCGAATGGGGTCGTCAACCCCGAGGCGCACCCTTCTCGTCGTCACACTAACATGGCGACTTGCTCGTGGCGACGAGAGCACGGTGCTGCCACTACCGGTACTGTGAGGAGTCGGGCAACGTCGTGGTCTGGGTTGTCATCCATGCCAAGTACTGCTTCGGAAGCCATGGTGCCAACCCAGCTCCTGCTGAGATTCCCGCCAGTAGCCGATCAAATGGATGAATGGAGAGCCATCATTCAAAGTTTGATTGGTTTCGCTGAGGCGGGAGGATCGCAGTGGGCAGATCCGCTAGGGCATCCGCAAGCAACAACAACAGCTCGAGCTACTGACCGTATGGGAGGGGCCAGTCCGACAGTGCGGTCCCCTCCATGACAGCCAACGCAGGGGCTGCAGCCAGTGCCACGCAACCAAGAGCGGGACGAGGTGTCGATGGCTTCATCTGATCCTCAAGCCCATCAAGATCAGTGGCAGGCCCTAGAAGACAGGCAGAGGGAAGACGCGTGCATCACCATAGAATGGTGCCACAAAACCCGCTGCCAGTCTGATAGGCGCAATGGCCCTGACGTCAACGAACCCGCACCCAGTGGAGATGGGTACCTACCTTTCGAGGCTGGGTGTTCGGCCTTACTCGCGAGCTGCGGCAAGTCTGTTGGCCATCTGCCCGTATGTTCAAGCCAGAGATACCAGAAAAATATGATGGAAGACCGAACCCGGCAGAGTTCTTGAGCATCTACACCGTCGCTGTTCAAGCCGCCGGAGGAAGAGATGAAAAGGTATTCGCCAACTACTTCCCTTTGGCACTCAAGCCAAACGTGAGGTCATGGCTGATGCACTTGCCGGAGAACTCCATCTTGACTTGGGCTAACATGTGTAACGAGTTTGTTGGTGCCTTCACGGGCGGCCATCAAGAACCAGGGTGGCCAAGCGATTTGCAGCTCCTTCCACAAAAGGAAGGGAGAGTCTACGGAAGTACATGCAAAGATTCAGCCGGGCGCATAGGAACATTCCAGATATCCACCCAACAGCTATGATTGCCGCTTTCCAATCCAATGTACACAACCGCGGGATACATTCCAAGATGAATGTCCGATTGCACAAGACTGTGAATGAGGTTTACACCTTCGCAGATAAGTGTGCTCGTACGGAGGAGAAGATGGCGTCGACGTTGACTCAGAAGATGTCGACGATGCTGCCAACCAAAATAATAGAACAAGAAACGCAACAAGAAGCACAAGGTGAAAGCAGTGCTGGTTGTTGAGGTATCAAGCACTCCTAGTACTGGCAAGTAGGTCAAGACCGAAGCCCCAGGCAAGGAAGTTGTCGTGTGCAACTGACTGTCGGGAAGCTGCGGCGGCTGAGAAGGCTGGGAAGGCTGATGGGCCATACTCCAAGATCCATTGGACCAAGGGCCATGATCTCTAAGAGTGTCATCAAGTTGAGCAACTCATCAAGAAGCAGAAAGCTGAGTATGAGAAGCGTGACAAGGAGAGAGCACAAGATGGCATTGGCAGGAAGGGCCGAGGAGGCCGCCCCAGCAAGGTCCCTCAACATCAGGGGAAACCTGCTAAAGGCCATGAGAAGAAGGAATGTGGTGATGAAAGCGATGAAGGGGATGAAGAGGAAACTAGCAAGCAATAGTTTCAGAAAGCCACTGACGCCCTGTGCATGGACGGGGGCGCGTCCTTGCACTCCTCTCACCGTCAATGTAGTGGAGCTAGCGGCAGATTCCCGAAACCCGCTCAAATGGTCTCACACGCCCATCATCTTTGACGAAGAAGATCGCCCTGACTGCACCACCGCAGTAGGGTGTTAGCCATTGTTGGTATTGCCAACAATCCGCAACCTCAAGGTCACAAAGATGTTGGTTGACAGCGGGGCTGGGTTGAATCTGATTTCTCCCAAGGTAATCAGCAAGCTGCAGATAGCAGATAAAGAGCTCAAGGTTACTGGCACGTTTCAAGGGATCAACCTCGGCAGGAGTCGTCTAAAGGGGAAGATCACGCTGCCGGTGACATTTGGAGGAGAAATGAACTACATGACTAAGAAGATTGTGTTCGACGTGGTCGAGCTTTCGTTGCCGTACAACGAGATACTTGGATGACCTTCCCTGGCGGAGTTCGTGGGAGCATCCCACTATGCCTATAACACCCTGGAGATGTCAGGGCCAATGGGCGTCATTTCTATCCCATCAGACAAGAAGGACACGATTATATGTGTGGATAAGATGTACCGGGATGCGGTCATTGTTAAAGCCATGGAAGCCGCAGTTCCCACCAAGGAAAACAAACAAGGGAGGAAAGCTAGCAAGGATACCGGCAAGAAATCCAGGAAGCGCACCTCTCCGAGGTGTGTTTCACCTGTCGATGACTTTCCGGAGAGTTCCACCAGCAAGAGATCCAAGGTTGTTGCACCTACTGTTAAGAAGGTCCCGATGGGGAAGGTTGGCACTGATGGTACATTCACTATCATCTCCACCCTTGACGACAAATAAGAAAACGCGCTCGTTGCCTCCCTGCAGCCGAATGTCAATGTGTTTGCTTGGAAACCATCTAACATCCGTAGCATTCCTAGGGAGGTAATCAAGCACCACCTGCATGTCTTCCCCCATGCCCGGCCCGTCAAGCAGAAGGTCAGGAAGCAAGCCTTGCAGGGGCAGTAGTTCATTGTCGAAGAGATCAAGAAACTTGGAGCAGTTGGTTTGGTCAGAGGAGTATTGCACCCAACATGGTTGGCAAACCAAGTGGTAGTGCGTAGGGCAAATGGGAAGTGCAGGCTTTGCATTGATTTCACATATCTGAATAAAGCATGCCTGAAGGACCCATTCCCCTTGTCGCGCATTGATCAGATTGTGGATTCCACTTTTGGGTTTGATCTGCTTTCGTTCTTGGATGCCTACTCCGGGTACCACCAGATATTCATGTCCAAGGAAGACGAAGAGAAGATTGCGTTTATTACCCCATGTGGCACGTACTTCCTTGTACGGATGCCCTTTGGGTTAAAGAGCGCCGGGTCCACTTTTGCAAGAGTAGTGCAAATTGGTTTTGAGTCTCGGCTGCACAGGAACATCGAAGCTTATATGGATGACATAGTGGTCAAGACCGACGATAGATCAACACTCCTCCAAGATCTGGAAGAAACCTTTGCAACCTGCGAAGGATCAACTTGAAGCTAAATCCAGAGAAGTGTGTGTTTGGTGTTACCTCCGGCAAGTTACTTGGCTTCTTTGTGTCTCACCGAGGGATAAAGACCAACCCTGAAAAGATCAGAGCAATCGAACAGATTCAAACACCCAAGTCAATCAAGGACGTGAAGCGTTTAACTAGATGTGTTACCGCGCTGAGTAGGTTCATTTCCATGTCCGCCGAGCATGCCTACCGTTCTTCAAAATTTTGAAGAAGGCAGGGCCCGTGAAGTGGACCTCGGAGGCAGAAGCAATGTTGCAGGACTTGAAAACTTACCTTTCCTCTGTTCCCACCCTGGTCGCTGCAAAACCACAAGAGCCGTTGTCACCTGATTCCCTTTGCAACGCATACTAAGGAACCCGGAGGCCACTGGCAGAATAGTAGAATGGGCTTTGGAGTTATCAAGCTTTGGTCTGAAGTTTGAGAGCACATCAACCATTCAAAGTAGAGCAATGGCGGAGTTCATCACGGAATGGACACCAACTCCAGATGAAGAGTCACCGGAAACAGTTGTCCTCGGCAAGGAGGCCCACAAGAATGGATCATGTACTTTGACGGCGTCTTCTGATACGTCTCCAATGTATCTATAATTTTTTATTATTCCATGCTATTATATTATCAGTTTTGGATGTTTTATATGCATTAATATGCTATTTTATATTATTTTTGGGACTAACCTAGTAACCTAGAGCGCAGTGCCACTTTCTGTTTTTGCCTGTTTTAGAGTTTCGCAAAAAAGGAATACCAAATGGAGTCCAAACGGAATAAAACATTCGCGATGATCTTTATTAGACCAGAAGCAAACCAGGAGACTTGGATATGAAGTCGGAGGAGCCACGAGGCGGCCACGAGGGTGGAGGCTGCGCCCATGGGGCTAGGTCGCGCCCCCTGCCTTGTGGGCCCCTCGTGGGTCTCCTGACCTAATTCTTTCGCCCATATATACTCTTATACCCCAAAACCATCAGGGGGAGCCATGAAAACACTTTTCCACCATTGCAACCTTCTGTACCCGTGAGATCCCATCTATGGACCTTTTCCGGCGTCCTGCCAGAGAAGGATTCGATCACGGAGGGCTTCTACATCAACACCATGGCCCTTTCGATGAAGCGTGAGTAATTTACCTCAGACCTACGGGTCCATAGCTAGTAGCTACTGGCTTCTTCTCTCTCTTTGATTCTCAATACCATGTTCTCCTCGATGTTCTTGGAGATCTATTCGATGTAATACTCTTTTGCGGTGTCTTTTCCGAGATCCGATGAATTGTGGATTTATGATCAGATTATCTATGAATATTATTTGAATCTTCTCTGAATTCTTATATGCATGATTTGATATCTTTGCAAGTCTCTTCAAATTATTGGTTTCATTTGGCCTACTAGATTGGTTTTTCTTGCAATGGGCGAAGTGCTTTGCTTTGGATTCAATCTTGCAGTGTCCTTTCCAATTGATAGTAGGGGCAGCAAGCCACGTATTGTATTGTTCCATCGAGGATAAAAAGATGGGGTTTTCATCATATTGCTTGAGATAATTCCTCTACATCATGTAATGTTACTTAATGCATTACTCGGTTCTTTATGAACTTAATACTCTAGATGCATGTTGTATAGCAGTCGATGTGTGGAGTAATAGTAGTAGATGCAGGCAGGAGTCAGTCTACTTGACACGGACGTGATGCCTATGTTCATGATCATTGCCTTAGATATTGTCATAATTATGCGCTCTTCTATCAATTGCTCGGCAGTAATTTGTTCACCCACCGTATTATTTGCTATCTTGAGAGAAGCCACTAGTGAAACATATGGCCCTCGGGTTTCTTTTTCAATCATATAAGTTCTCTTTTCCATCATATTAGTTTCTGATCTACTATTTTGCAATCTTTTACTTTCCGATCTATAAACCAAAAATACCAAAAATATTTACTTTACTGTTTATCTATCTCTATCAGATCTCACTTTTGCAAGTAACCGTGAAGGGATTGACAACCCCTTTATCGTGTTGGGTGCAAGTTTGTTTGATTGTTTGTGCAGGTATTCAGTGACTTTTGCGTTATCTCCTACTGGATTGATACCTTGGTTCTCAAACTGAAGGAAATACTTACTCTACTTTGCTGCATCACCCTTTCCTCTTCAAGTGAAAAACCAACACAAGCTCAAGAGGTAGCAGGAAGAATTTCTAGCACCGCTGCAGGGGAGATCTACGCCAAGTCAAGCCATACCAAGTACCATCATAAACTATCATCTCTTGAATTACATTATTCTCCATTCGCCTCTTGTTTTCCTCTCCCCCACCTCTAAAATGATTTCCAAAAATATTTGCCTTTTCTTTGCCCCTCTTCCATTCGTCTTCCTTGCTTGCCTCTTGTTTTCTCATTTGTTAGGTTGTTTGTCTTGCCTTTATGGCTAGTCCTCCTATCATTGTTAACACTTACGATAATGACGTCCTCAACTTTAAACAAAGGGAGGGAGAAAATCTAAAAGATGCTTGGTATAAAATTTGCAATTCTCAAAATAGATCTACACGAAAGCAATCTACTGTTGTTCTTCTTCGCAATTTTTATATGGGTGTTACTCCTTGGAATAGATACGTTCTAGATACTATTACCGGGGGACATTTCTTGGGTAGCCACACTTCTGATTCTTACAATGCCATGATAGATTTCCTAGGCCCCCCACCTCTTTTGATCAATGGAACTATTTTAACCTTGGAAAATGTGATGCAAAGACTTGATATTATTGAGAATAAAATTGCTAATGTAGAGTTGATTGAAAATTTGTATAAAAAGGTTTATAATCAGATTACTCAATATGGATCTAAAGTAGGAGTTACTTTAAAGAATCTTAGAGAAAAGAAACACATAGTTAATGAAAAGATAGATCAAGATTCTACTAGAATTGGAAAACTTGAAGATACTATTACCAACTTGGGTTTCGCTTTTTCCTCCGTTAAAACTACTCAAAATCTCCCTCCTACTAAGATTTCCATGTTTACTTACGTTCCTAAGAATAAGGGTGAATCTTATAGTAAAGATAATGAAGATCTCAAATCAATAAGCATTCACCCCAATCTTTTTGATATTATTAAGGAACCTTTTGACATGAATGAATTTCATGATTTCTTGCCTAGGAGTTTGATCATTGATAAAACCAAAGAATGTCCTAAGGATTATACGTCTTCAATTGAAGAATTGCATACCAAAGATGACAATACTTAGATGTATTCGTGTTTTTATGCCTAGCTAAGGGCGTTAAACAATAGCGCTTGTTGGGAGGGAACCCAACTTTATTTTTGTTCTTTGCTTTTCGTTCCTATTTAGTAATAAATAATTCATCTAGCTCTGGTTAGATGTGGTTTTGTGTTTTAGTTAGTGTTTGTGCCAAGTTAAACCTTTAGGATAGCTTACGGTGATAGTTGTGTTGATCCTGCTGAAAAACAGAAACTTTTGCGCCTAGTAAATAATTTCCAGGATTTTATTGAAAAATGCTTTTGATCTGATTCTTTTTTATCTGGATTGGTGCATAAGTTTCTCAGGTCTTCCTAATTTTTCAGAATTTTTGGAGTTAAAGAAGTATTCGAGAGTTACAGATTGCTACAGACTGTTCTATTTTTGACATATTCTGTTTTCTAAGTGTTGTTTGCTTAGTTTGATGAATCTATGGGTAGTATTGGGGGTATGAACCATGGATAAGTTGGAATAGAGTAAATATTACACCAATATAAATAAAGAATGAGTTTTCAACAGTACCTTAAAGTGGTGATTTATTTTCTTATACTAACGGAGCTCATGAGATTTTCTGTTGAGTTTTGTGTTGTGAAGTTTTCAAGTTTTGGGTAAGGATTTGATGGACTATGGAATAAGGAGTGGCAAGAGCCTAAGCTTGGGGATGCCCAAGGAACCCCAAGGTAATATTCAAGTACAACCAAGAGCCTAAGCTTGGGGATACCCCGGAAGGCATCCCCTCTTTTGTCTTCGTCTATCGGTAGCTTTACTTGAGGCTATATTTTTATTCACCACATGATATGTGTTTTGCTCAGAACGTCTTGTATAATTTGAGTCTTTGATTTTTAGTTTGCCACAATCATCCTTCCTATACACACCTTTTTGGAGAGACACAGATGAATCGTGATTTATTAGAATACTCTATGTGCTTCACTTATATCTTTTGAGCTAGGCAATATTGCTCGGGTGCTTCACGTTTATCTTTTTAGATCACGGTCATGGCTTTATTTTATATAAATTGATGAACTCTCATGCCTCAATTATATTATTTTGAGATTCTTTTAGAACAGCATGGTAATTTGCTTTGGTTATAAATTTAGTTCTAATATGATAGGCATCCAAGATGGATATAATAAAAACTTTCATATAAAGTGCATTGCATACTATGAGAAGTTTGATTCTTTGTGATTGTTTTGAGATATGAAGATGGTGATATTAGAGTCATGCTAGTGAGTAGTTGTGAATTTGAGAGATACTGAAAGTGCTAGTTATCGACTAGAGGGGGGGTGAATAGGCGATTTTTATCAAAGTCTTCAAAACGTGGAAGTTTCGAAGATAAACAATAGAAATGACCTAATTGATATGCAGCGGAAGATAAACTACACAAAGCAAGCCATAGTCAAGTATGCAATAGTGGTAACGTACGAAGACTAACAGCAGCTAGGTAGTAAGGAGCAGGATGGAAGATAGTATGAAGCCAATCAACAATAGTAGTCAAGCAATGAAGTCAATGAGGTAAGACAGATAAGCAATGACTTCACGAAGACAAACTCAAAGTAAAGGAGGGAAGAGATAGAACCAGTCACTTGTTGAAGACACAGGATTTGTTGGGCCAGTTCAAGTTGATGTGACAACTGCACGTCTGGTTAGGGAGGCTGAGATTCAACTCAAAAGACCGTGTCTTCACCTTATTCCCCTTGAGCTAAGGACACTTAGTCCTCGCCCAATCACTCTGGTAAGTCTTCAAGGTAGACTTCCGAACCTTCACAGACTTCGTTCACCCGACAATCCACAATGACTCTTGGATGCTCAAAACACGACGCCTAACCGGCTGGAGGATACACAGTCCTCAAGTGTAATAAGTCTTCAGGTCACACAGACAGAAAGACTTCAGTGATGCCTAACACTCTTTGGCTCTGGGTGTTTGGGATTTGTCCTCGCAAGGATTTCTCTCTCAAAGGCTTCGAGGTGGGTTGCTCTCAAAATGACAAAAGCCGTGCACTAACTCTGAGCAGCCACCAATTTATGGTGTAGGGGGTGGGCTATTTATAGCCACAAGGCAACCCAACCTGATTTGTCCGAAATGACCCTGGGTCACTAAGGAACTGACACGTGTTCCAACGGTCAGATTTCAAACACACGCGGCAACTTTACTTGGGCTACAAGCAAAGCTGACTCATCCAGCTCTGGATAAGATTTGCTCTCATTGTCTTCGCGCGAAGACATAGGATTTGGGTTGAGCATCACTCCAGTCACTCTGACTTAGTTCACTTGGACCCCACTTAACAGTACGGTGGTTCCTATGACTCAACACAGAAGAAAAGGAAACAACGAAACAACTCAGTCTTGGCGCTCCATAGTCTTCACTCAATGTCTTCTCATGTCATAGTCTGCAATGTGAACATCTTCACACACCACCATTGTCTTCAATGTGTTCATACATTTTTAGGGGTCATCTCCGGTAGGTAAACCGAATCAATGAGGAACACTACCTGCGTTATCCTGCAATTCTCACAAACGCATTAGTCCCTCAACCAACTTTGTCGTCAATACTCTAAAACCAACTAGGGGTGGCACTAGATGCACTTACAATCTCCCCCTTTTTGGTGATTGATGACAAACTGGTTGAAGTTTTCAACGGGGATAAAGTATGTGAAATTGTAAAGGATAGGAAATTGTCTTCATAAGTAGCAAGGGCTCCCCCTGAAGATGTGCATATAAGTAATTTTTCTTTTGGAATGCAAATGCACATGGCAGGTTGTACTTGTGGAGATCCACTTGAACCTATGAAGATAATTCATCATGCATGAAATGATATAGCAAATAGGATGACATGCATAATGAAAAATGGACGTCTGCAGGATGATCTAAGTGCGGAAGTTATCATCGCGCATGCGGAATTTATCATCGCATCACAGTAAAGCAAATAAGTAGTAGACGACCATCAAGTTTAGGTGTTACAACTCAAAGAACCAAATGTTTTAAAAAGCAAGAGTTGTAAGCACGAGGCAAAATATAATGCAATCGCCCATATGAACCCGCTTGAAGACTGTCAACTCATACACTTCTCCCCCTTTTGTCAGTAAGGACCAAAAAGGTTTGAAGACATAGAGCATCTACTCGTCCTCATGAGTAGGTGAAGCAGCAGGGTTATCGCGTTGGTTGGCGGTGCAGACGAACTTGGTGCAGTGTCGATGCATGCAGTAGTAGGAGGTGGTGAAGTAGCATCATCTTCGTCATCGATCACTCTGGCATTGACAGTTGCCGCGGAGGAAGAATATTCAGAGTCTTCAAGAGATGGAGTGCGACGTAGGACAGCAGTCTATGGAGGAGTGGAGTCAAACTGGAATCTTTCACTGAAGCCTTCGTCTTGAAGATCTGCTTCAGCACTAAGCAGGGTCAAACTCTTCCATGATCGCCGGCAAGTTTCATGAGCAACAAAGTCATTCTTGGTGGCAAGGTTACGAATGTGATTGACATCCACCAAGAGGCTTTGCATCTGTCTTTTGAGCCAAAAGTGATGTTTATCCTGTTTCTGATGAAGGGCCACAAGAAGTTCTCGGTCATTGAGAACGCGAGAACGCTTCCGAGGCCTTTGGGAAATGGTGCTTTCAGTGGCTTCAGTAGGTGCTCGATGAGGCAGACGAGTATTTCCAGCCAATGGATAGATTTGTGTTGCTGCTTGAACACCTTCAATGGGTTGAGTGAAGCTTTGGTGCTCGGCATTCTGAAGACAAAGAGGCTTCTTGGCGGGGTCAGAGTATATGGCTTCAACTGACATGTCAATCTCTGGTAAAAAGATCAGATGATTGCGAGCAGATGGTTGGTAGTTGACAGATGAGTGTCGCTTGATGAGGCGCATGACCCATGGAGCATAAAACTTCAGACCAAACAGATCAGATCCAGAGGCAGCAAGTTGCCTGATGAAGAATTCTTGAGTATTGAAGTTGATGCCATTGAGAATGTAGAAGACCAAAGTCTTCATAGCTCCTTCAAGCTTGGCCGCTGATGAATGTCCTTTGTTAGGCCATAGAGATCGCCTGATAATATGATATATTGTGCGTGGCAGATACTCAAGGTCTTCAACAAAGAACTCTGTTGGATATTCAGCGTCAGATGGCAAGGGCTTCATCATGCTCAACATCTGGCTCATGTTAGGTTCTGGCTTATGGAAGATGCTCTCCAATGCATTGCGGTGTAGCTGACAATCAGGCTCATATAGCTCGCCAGGAGTGGCTAGCCCTGTAAGCTCAATGATGTCAAGAGCTTTGGCTTCATGATGAACGTTTCCGGTCATCCATTCGAGGACCCATGTCTTGATATCTTTGTTGTAGCCGCGAATGTGTAGAGTAGCATAGAATTGAAGTAATAGCTCTTCATTCCAGTGTTCTTTGTCTGTCACAAAGTTGAGCAGACCAGCATCACGAAAGCAATCAAGTGCTTCTTCTAAGCACGGCAGTCCAGCAATGGCTTCATTGTCAAGGCGCATATGAGGGAAAATGCGCCCTTGATCATATAAAATGCAGGAGTAATAGCTTCTCTACTGATATCTCCAGAACCGATCTGATGATATCCTTGGCTTTGAGTAAGGATTCTTGGTGCTGTCAAAGAAGGTATTGTGGCTTTTGAAGCCATTAGCATTGAAGGACCCTCGTGAGTTTGCAGTACCTGGAAACCTTGGCAGTCTTGGCTTGGGCTTCTGGACCTGAGGCCTATGCTCAACATGATAATCAAATTGAGGTCCAGAGGCAGTAGGTGGAGGTACCAGAATGGGCCATCGAACAGTGGTTAGCTAACCATGGCTGTATGCTTGCTCAACTGTATGGGGCCTTGGTGGCGGAACTGGCGCAGGGGCAACAACTGAGGCTTCAGGCTGCACAACAGGTGCTTCAGGAGCAGTTGCCTCATTAGCTTCAGGTGAAGTGGCCTCATTAGCTTCAGGCACACTGGTTGGTTCAAGCTCCACATTAGCGTCAGCCATGACAACGTCATTGGCTTCATTGTCGTTGGTGGTGGCAGCTTCAACATTTTCAACCTCCTCTTGATGAACAGGAGGGTTGGGCACTAGCACATTCACATCAGGGACACGTACGTCTTCTTGATTCTCTTCGGCTGATGCAGCCGGAATGTCTTCAGCAGCTTGGGCTTCAGACATGGAGACATTCACAATTGGAGTGGGTTCAGAAAATACTTGACGTGCAACAGGTTGGCGTTTCACTTCTCCTTCTGGAACGCTCGTCAAAGGGACTTGAGGCCTTTGTCCTTTGCGAAGCCTGCGAAATGCTGGCAACGCCTTTGGAGATGGAGTTGGCTGGGCCTCAAAGTCTTCATCTTCTTCTTGCACGGGTGGTGTAGCTTGTTGATGTTGTTGGGGAGTACTTGGGGAGTCTTGTTGCTGTGGGTGATCAGCCCACGATGCATCCTGAGCAATTGGCGTCAGAGGACGACCAATGCTGATGAGTTCGTTGTTTGTAAGAACAGGCGATGATACCACGTTGTGTTCGATCTGAGGAAGAACTTCATCATCTTCAACATTGTCATCATGACCAATGTCTTCAGCAGCGGTGGGTTCAGCTGCTGGTATATCTTCAGCTTCATGAGCCTCTGTGGAAGCAGGCTCATGAACTATCATCCTTCTTTCTTGATGCTCTTACGCAGGGCGAACCACTGAAATGGGTTCAACAACTAAGGGCTCTGTGGGAGCAGCCCTAGTCTTCTTGGTCTTGCGCTTCTTCTTGGAGGGAGCGGCATCAGAGGCTTCAGTATTCTTCCTCTTTCTGGCTTCAGCCTCGGCAGCCCTCGTCTTCTTCTGTTCTGAAGCGGTTGTGGTGACCTTTGGCTTCGAGCCAGTCATGCTGCTTGGGAAGATAATGCGAGGGGCTTCTTAGCTTGAAGGTGCAGGCTGGTCAGCAGGAAGCTTCTTCTTTTTCTTTGCAGCCATCCTGGGGTCAATGCTAGGACGGCCAAGTGACTTGCGCTTCGTAGCCTCATTGTAGGCAAGCACACACTTATCAGCCAAACTCTTCATGCGCTCACGAGAGCCTTGAGCTTCTTGGCGCTTCTTCAGAAAAGCTTCTTTAAGCTCATGCAGCATGACCTTGAAGTTTCTGACGTCTTGAACACTGAGCTTCGCCACATGCCTCTTGAATTGAGCCTTCTCATAATCAATTTTGTTCTTCAGCTCAACGATGCGCTGAGCAAGAGCTAGCTCAGAAGCAATGGCGCCATTGAAAGAGACGCTGAGGCCAATGGGAAGCTGCAAATCCTCAAAGCTTAGATTGGGGTGTCAAACCACTCATCAATGAAGTTATGGATGATTGCCACATCAAAGAGAGGCAAGTTGTTGAAGATTTCTGCTTCTTCCTTGCTCTTTATCAGTTGCTCAAGGGCATCATCAGCAAGATCTTCATCACTTGACAGATCAATGGGTTCTTCACGAAGAATGGCGGCAAGAGTCAAGGCTTGATCAGTATGCCTGACAAGTTGCCTTTTCTTCTCCGTCTTCTTGGAGATGCGGGATTGATCTTCAGACTGCACACTGGCTTCAGGAGGTGCAGTGGCCAGTGGCTTCACACGAGAAGCTTTTGGAGGTGCAGCTGATGATGAAGCCTTAATCTTCTTTGGCTTCTGCGGCCTTGGAGGAGGAGCTGGGGCTTCATCAGAATCAGCCTCATTGTCAGAATGATCCACTTTGGCACCTTGTACCAAGATGTAGGAGATGAGGCCATCAAGGTTTGCAAAGGGGCCAATTCTGTTTTCTTCAGCTTCACGTGTGCCATCATCACGGGGAGCAGAGGGTCCAGGATTAAAGTCTAATCCCCATGACTTCTTGTTTTCCTTTGCCAAAGCCTTAGCATACTGAAAATTGCGCTTGAAGAGATTGTCGTCACGACACCAGAGTAATGATGTGGGATCGGCATTCTCAGGCTAAGGTCCACGGATCATGCAAGGATAGAAATCTTGTGCAATAGCTTCAGTTCTGTTCTTGGGTTGAAGACCTCGATAGAGAATATCGCCCCAAGGACTCTTGATTGCATTCTTCTCTGCATATTCCTTGGTTACGAACTTGTACTTGAACCACTCTTCAGCCCAATAGCGTCGAATCCATTGGATTCGTGTCTTGCACTGATGATATGTCTCTTCAGGATCTGTCTTGTAGAGCTCTGCTAGGTCATCAGGCAGATCTTTGGATGTTCCTTCTTGGCGCTGTCTGCCACCCTTCCTTGCTGATTTTTCTGCAGCCACGAACTTCAAACTGAATGGCTTCAATATGTTCAAAGGCTTCAGAGACTTTCGCTTGCTGGTCAAGCAGGAACTGGCTTCAGGAGAATTGATATGATGCTGTAAGTATTCTGCAAACGAATGCAGACTATGAGAACCAAGGAATTCTCCCACGGACATGTACCTGTGACAGCATTAGAGATGCGAGGGAAGGGGAAGAGGTCATATGCATTCTTAGAAGATTTTGAAGATAAATCAGTTTGAAGACATTGACCTCATGATGCGAAGACATTCACTTATATGAGGTGAGTTGGTTCCAGATTTGTACCAATCCGTGAATAAGTACAAGTGAGGAATCAAACTAGATAGGAAATCTAAGTGAATAGACTAGACATTATGAGATGCAGACAGAATATATCTAACATTGAGTACGTAGAAACCACTTTCGGTAAATAGGATGAATCTATGAAGATTAAAAAGGTGGTAAAAATAGAGTTATAATTACCGCACGAAGAACTGCTAGATGGGAAGAATAGGAGACCGAGCAGTTCAGCCCACCGTGCCCTAACTTGGCGACGGAGGACACCTACGGCGACGGCGGAGAGGGCGATGTCCGCGGCCTGTGTGAGGACGGCGTCGGAGAAGTCGCGGCAGCTAAGCGCTTCGTTGCCGGCGTCGTCGAGAGCTAGCGGTGGCGCTAGGGTTTTGACAAGGTGGAGAGGTGGAAGAAGGTTTTCTTGACCGCAGGGGACACGTATTTATAAGTAGGTGTGCGGCACAGCGCAATTACGCAGGTGCCCCTGTCTGTTCACATCCGTGGGACACGTGGCAAGCATGCAACATACTCAGAGTTGTCCCACGTTCCCACGCCCACCAAGCATGTCGGGGAGTTGTTCCGGCTTCTCCGGATTTCAATAATAAGGATAAGTCATTTAAAACAAATTTAATGTTTGTCTCTTTGCCTTCTGCTGACTAGGACGCAGAGAAGACATTCGACAGTTTCAATAGAATGCATATGATTTGGACAGATAGAGTTTGAGAGAGAAAGCATAGAGAGGTTAGGGTCCGATCACATTCACTTAGTTCAAAAGATTCAACTTGAAGACATAGCTATAAGTGAATGTTGTAGAGGACAGAACACTAGTATATATATATGCAATCAAATCATCATAGCGTAGAAAATCATGAAGATAAATTGAAACTGAAGACAAACCAAATGCGAAGTCTTTGCAAAAGTAACGCCATGAGTGAAACACTTCAAACAAAGAAATTTGGTGGTGGCGTTACCCACCGTATAGGAAGTATTAGACCTAGACACGGCGCACAATTATCGTGGCGCTCCGAAGTCAAATTCCATGTTAATGTATTCACACTCAGAGTGTAAGTCTTCATTGATTGAAGATATACATTACTTTGCGTGTTGCACATCTAAGTCATCAACATGCATAAGTGTAAGGATGTGTGCCTAATCATAGGACATTACAGGATTCCAAGATATTTAGCTCACACCGTAACTTGCAAAACCTTTTCTCATCCAAGGGCTTTGTGAAGATATCTGCAAGTTGCTCTTCAATGTTGACGTGAATGATATCGATATCTTTCTTCATGACATGATCTCTGAGAAAGTGATGACGAATTTCAATGTGCTTTGTCTTTGAGTGTTGGACTGGATTGTTGGCAATCTTGATGGCACTCTCATTGTTGCAGAAGAGAGGTACTTGTTTCAGGTTGATGCCATAGTCCTTGAGAGTTTTCTTCATCCATAGAAGCTGAGCACAACAGGAACCAGCAACAATGTATTCGGATTCGGCAGTTGAGAGTGATACACAATTCTGCTTCTTTGAAGACCAACAGACAAGTGATCGTCCCAGAAAGTGACATGTTCCTGATGTTGACTTGCGATCCACCTTGTCACCAGCATAATCAGCATCTGAGAATCCAACCAGATCAAACCTTGAACCCTTTGGATACCATAATCCGAGTGTTGGGGTGTAAGCCAAATATCTAAGGATTCGCTTCACAGCTAAGTGATGTGATTCCTTTGGTGCCGCTTGGAATCGAGCACACATGCAAACACTAAGCATAATATCTGGCCTAGATGCACATAGGTAAAGTAAAGAACCAATCATCGAGCGGTATACCTTTTGATTGAACTCTTTACCATTGTCGTCGCGACCAAGATGATGTTTGGCTGGCATTGGCGTCGTGTAACCTTTGCAATCTTGCATACCGAACTTCTTCAAACAATCTTTGAGATATGAAGATGCCATTTCTTTGCTGACGAATTTGAAGACCAAGGAAGAACTTCAGTTCTCCCATCATGGACATCTGATATTGCTCTTGCATCATGTATCCAAACTCATCACTATACTTCTGGTTGGTGCAGCCGAAGATAATGTCATCCACATATATTTGGCACACAAACAGTTCGCCATCATATGTCTTCGTGAAGAGTGTGGGATCGAGGGATCCTGGTTTGAAGCCTTTGCTCTTCAGGAAGTCTTTGATCGTATCATACCATGCGCGAGGAGCTTGTTTGAGGCCATACATTGCTTTGTTTAGCTTGTACACCTTATCAGGATGTTTTGGATCTTCAAAGCCAGGTGGTTGAGTGACATATACTTCTTCTTCAATCTTGCCATTGAGAAATGCACTCTTCACATCCATTTGATATAGCAAGATGTTGTGATGATTAGCATAGGCTAGCAGTATGCGAATAGCTTCAAGACTAGCAACAGGAGCAAATGTTTCATCGAAGTCAATTCCTTCAACTTGAGTATATCCTTGAGCCACAAGACGTGCTTTGTTTCTGGCGACTTGACCATGCTCATCTTGCTTGTTTTGATATATCCATTTCGTTCCAATAATGTTATGCTTGCGAGGGTCAGGTCGCTTGACAAGTTCCCACACATTATTCAGCTTGAACTGTTGAAGTTCTTCTTGCATGGCTTGAATCCATTCAGGTTCCATAAAAGCTTCAGCAACTTTCTTGGGTTCTGATATTGACACAAATGAAAAGTGCCCACAGAAGTTTGCTAACTGTGTTGCTCTTGAGCGAGTAAGCGGACCAGGCGCATCAATGCTGTCAATTATCTTCTCGATTTGTACTCCATTTGCAACACAAGGATGAAAAGGACAAAGACTTTGCTCTTGCTGATCATTGTCATCATTGAGAGGATTGTCTTCGGTCTGAGCATTGTCTTCAGGTTGATTTGGTGCAGAGATGATAAGTTCCTCTTCAGGCTGTGCTTTAGAAGGCATGATTTCACCAGTTCCCATCAGCTTGATAGATTCACTGGAAGGAGCTTCATCTAGTGTGCTTGGCAGGAGCTCTCGTTGTGAACCATTGGTTTCATCAAATCACACATCCACTGTTTCAACGATTTTGTAGTGGAAGAGGTTGAAGACTCTGTAAGAGTGCGAATCCTTTCCATAGCCGAGCATGAAGCCTTCGTGAGCTTTGGGTTCAAACTTTGACTTGTGATGGGGATCCTTGATCCAGCACCTAGCACCAAAGACTCTGAAGTAGCTGACATTTGGCTTCTTGCTAGTAAGGAGCTCATAGGATGTTTTGCCCAGAAGCTTATGGATGTAAACACGGTTGATGATGTGACATGCAGTATCAATAGCTTCAGGCCAAAACTTTCTTGGTGTCTTGTACTCGTCGAGCATTGTTCGAGCCATCTCAATGAGGGTTCTGTTCTTGCGCTCAACAATGCCATTTTGTTGAGGTGTGTATGAAGCAGAAAATTCATGAGTGATTCCCATTGTATACAGATAAAGATCAAGGCCGGTGTTCTTGAATTCAGTGCCATTATCACTTCTAATATGCTTGATCTTGACGCCATAGTTGTTCATTGCTCGATTGGCGAATTGTCTGAAGACATCTTGTACTTCAGTCTTGTAGAGAATTATGTGCACCCATGTGTATCTTGAGTAGTCATCAACAATGACGAAGCCATAGAGACACGCCGTTGTTGTGAGGGTGGAGTAGTGAGTAGGGCCAAATAAGTCCATGTGCAACAGCTCAAAGGGTTGAGATGTCGTCATGATTGTCTTCGAGGGGTGCTTGGCCCTCGTCATCTTCCCATCTTCACAAGCACCACACAAATGATCTTTCTTGAACTTGACACCTTCGATGCCTATGACATGCTTCTTCTTGACGAGAGTGTGTAAGTTCCTCATGCCAGCATGCCCCAGCCTTCGATGCCAAAGCCAGCATTCTGAAGCTTTTGCAAGAAGACATACGGCAAGCTGTGGACCTGCTGAGAAATCTACCATGTATAGATCACCTTTCATATACCCTTCAAAGACTAGAGACTTGTCAGATTCCATTAGTACAAGGCAACGATATTTTCCAAATATCACAATGATGTTTAAGTCACAAAGCATTGAGATAGACATTAAGTTGAATCCAAGGGATTCAACAAGCATCACTTTATCCATGTGTTGATCCTTTGAGATTGCAACTCTACTTAGACCCAATACCTTGCCTTTACCAGTGTCAGCAAATGTGATTTGACTCTTGTCGGATGGACGTAAGGTTGAGTCCATGAGAAGACTTCAATCACCAGTCATATGATTAGTGCATCCGCTGTCAATAATCCATTTTGAAGCTTTTGGTGACATGCCCTACAGTGCAGTTAGGAGGATAGGCTTCACAAGGTATGTTGTGAAGCATAAGCATTTGACGCACACTAGGATTATCACAGCTTAGATCAAGATTAGAACACTCAGTATGACAGATAAGAGATTCACATGTGGAATACATAGTAAGTCATTTTATCATGCATCCCTTTATGTTTTAGGTCCCCAGCAATAATATTGGACGCCTTTGATTGCTGGCTGGAGACCACATTCTGCAAAAGAGAGTTAATTCTTCTTCACCACCCACATTTTCAGGGGTGGCTTAGAAGCAATGAGTCTAAGTGCAGCATCTGAGAATTTCGGCTTTGAAGCCCTAGAAAATAGCCTTGCAGGAGATGAATGATACTCATGTGAATAAGCAGAAAAGTTCTTAGTTCTATGAATATAGCGGTTTGAAGACACATGCTCATATTCATGAGTCTGAGTATGATTTCCCTGCAAAACATTGGCGTTAGGGTGACTCAAGTGAGTATTGTGTTCGTATGAAGCCGTTGGACCATGTGACGCCTTTGGTCTAGGGTTTGTCTTCTTCCCTGGTGGTGTCATGACAACATTCACAGGAAGATTCTCAAGACAGCTTTTGGGAACCCAGATCTTCTTCATTGGTGGTCCATTCCTGCAGTTAGTACCAATATACCTGGCAAACACTTCACCATTCTGATTTTTGAACAGTTTATAGTTTGCATCAAAGGATTCATCAATGATAATAGGATTAGCATAGGTAAAGCCAGATAAAGTGGATGGATCCAGTGAAGGTTCCTTTGCAGCAACCCATGTCGTTTTGGGATACTGCTCAGGCTTCCAGTAGGAACCATCAGCATTCATTTTCCTCTCGAACCCAACACCCTCTTTCCTAGGGTTTTGGTTCAGAATCTGCTTTTTAAGGACATCACAAAGTGTCTGATGCCCTTTTAGACTTTTATACATCCCTGTTTCAAGCAATGTCTTCAACCTAGCAGTTTCAACAGCAATAGTAGTGGTATCCTCAGAAGAGGGGTTAGTTACCACATCAGTAGTTGAAGACAGAGCAACAGTAGCAGCAGTGGAACATTCAGCAACAGAGGCAGCGTTATCACGCTCAATGCATTTTAAGCATGGTGATTCAAATCCATCCTGAGTGGGACTGATCTGTTGAGCGCGAAGTGACTCATTCTCTTTTTGAAGATCTTCATGAGTCGCTTTCAATTTCTCAAGCTCTTGCGTCCTTTGAAGATAATCATAGGAGTGCTTTTCATAAGTGGTTGAGAGCGTCTCATGAAGACTTTCAAGTTCTTGATACTTAGCATGAAGATTTTTTATGTCTTCAACTAAGGACTGTGAACGTGTCATTTCCGCGTCCAATAGGTCATCGCTTTTGTCTAACAGTTTTTGAGTATGTTCCATAGCCCTTTGTTGTTCAGTAGCAATTTTAGCAAGTGTTTTGTAGCTGGGTTTAGATTCACAATCAGAGTCATCTTCACTTGATGTTTGAAAGTAAGCATCGCGCGATTTTACCTTGGCACCGCGTGCCATGAAGTAGTAGGTGGGAGCAGGATCGTCCTTGTCATCATCAGCGTTGGTGTGGGAGTCATTGTCTTCAGTGTTGAAGATGGACTTTGCAACGTAGGCTGTGGCTAAAGCCAGACTTGCAACGCCAGAGTCAGACTCAGCTTCAGATTCCACCTCTGCCTCCTCAGACGCAGACTCCTCCTCTGAATCCATTTCCTTGCCAACAAAAGCACGAGCCTTGCCAGATGAGCTCTTCTTATGAGATGAGGAATTTGATGTGGACTTGGAAGAAGACTTTGATGATTTCTTCTTCTTCTTGTCATCAGAGTCATATTCCTTGCTCTTCTTCTTCTTCTTCTCGTTGTCCCACTGAGGACACTCAGAGATGTAGTGCCCAGGCTTCTTACACTTGTGACATGTTCTCTTCTTGTTGTCTTGAGTGGAAGCTTCATCATTTCTTGAACTGGATCGTGAAGACTTTCTGAAGCCCTTCTTCTTGGTGAATTTCTGAAACTTCTTCACGAGCATAGCAAGCTCCCTTCCAATGTCTTCAGGATCATCAGAACCGCAGTCAGATTCTTCTTCTTCAGATGAGCAAACAACTTTTGCCTTCAAAGCACGAGTTCGGCCATAGTTGGGGCTATAGATATCTCTTTTCTCAGAAAGCTGGAACTCATGTGTGTTGAGCCTCTCAAGTATATCAGACGGATCGAGAGTCTTGAAGTCAGGACGTTCTTGTATCATGAGGGCAAGTGTGTCAAAGGAGCTGTCAAGGGATCTCAGCAGCGTCTTGACGATTTCATGCTTGGTGATCTCAGTGGCGCCGAGAGCCTGAAGCTCATTTGTGATGTCGGTGAGGCGATCAAACGTGAGCTGGACATTTTCATTGTCGTTTCTCTTGAAGCGGTTGAAGAGATTGCGAAGAACACTGATCCTCTGGTCTCTCTGTGTAGAGACGCCTTCATTGACCTTGGACAGCCAGTCCCAGACTAGCTTTGACGTTTCCAGAGCACTCACACGGCCATACTGTCCTTTTATCAGTTGACCACAGATGATGTTCTTTGCAGTCGAGTCCAGTTGAATGAACTTCTTGACATCAGTAGGGGTGACACCTTCACCAGTTTTGGGAACACCATTCTTGATGACATACCAGAGGTCGACATCAATGGCTTCAAGATGCATGCGCATCTTATTCTTCCAGTAGGGATATTCAGTTCCATCGAACACGGGGCAGGCAGCGGAGACTTTGATTATCCCTGTAGTCGACATAGCTAAACTCTAGGTGGTTAAACCGAATCACACAGAACAAGGGAGTACCTCGCTCTGATACCAATTGAAAGTGCTAGTTATCGACTAGAGGGGGGGTGAATAGGCAATTTTTATCAAAGTCTTCAAAACATGGAAGTTTTGAAGATAAACAATAGAAATGACCTAATTGATATGCAGCGGAAGATAAACTACACAAAGCAAGCCATAGTCAAGTATGCAATAGTGGTAACGTACGAAGACTAACAGCAGCTAGGTAGTAAGGAGCAGGATGGAAGATAGTATGAAGCCAATCAACAATAGTAGTCAAGCAATGAAGTCAATCAGATAAGACAGATAAGCAATGACTTCACGAAGACAAACTCAAAGTAAAGGAGGGAAGAGATAGAACCAGTCACTTGTTGAAGACACAGGATTTGTTGGGCCAGTTCAAGTTGATGTGACAACTGCACGTCTGGTTAGGGAGGCTGAGATTCAACTCAAAAGACCGTGTCTTCACCTTATTCCCCTTGAGCTAAGGACACTTAGTCCTCGCCCAATCACTCTGGTAAGTCTTCAAGGTAGACTTCCGAACCTTCACAGACTTCGTTCACCCGACAATCCACAATGACTCTTGGATTCTCAAAACGCGACGCCTAACCGGCTGGAGGATACACAGTCCTCAAGTGTAATAAGTCTTCAGGTCACACAGACAGAAAGACTTCAGTGATGCCTAACACTCTTTGGCTCTGGGTGTTTGGGCTTTGACCTCGCAAGGATTTCTCTCTCAAAGGCTTCGAGGTGGGTTGCTCTCAAAACGACAAAAGTCGTGCACTAACTCTGAGCAGCCACCAATTTATGGTGTAGGGGGTGGGCTATTTATAGCCACAAGGCAACCCGATCTGATTTGTCCGAAATGACCCTGGGTCACTAAGGAACTGACACGTGTTCCAACGGTCAGATTTCAAACACACGCGGCAACTTTACTTGGGCTACAAGCAAAGCTGACTCATCCAGCTCTGGATAAGATTTGCTCTCATTGTCTTCGCTCGAAGACATAGGATTTGGGTTGAGCATCACTTCCGTCACTCTGACTTGGTTCACTTGGACCCCACTTAACAGTACGGTGGTTCCTATGACTCAACACAGAAGAAAAGGAAACAACGAAACAACTCAGTCTTCGCGCTCCATAGTCTTCACTCAATGTCTTCTCATGTCATAGTCTTCAATGTGAACATCTTCACACACCACCATTGTCTTCAATGTCTTCATACATTTTTAGGGGTCATCTCCGGTAGGTAAACCGAATCAATGAGGGACACTACATGCGTTATCCTGCAATTCTCACAAATGCATTAGTCCCTCAACCAACTTTGTCGTCAATACTCCAAAACCAACTAGGGGTGGCACTAGATGCACTTACAAATACTTGTGTTAAAGTTTGTGATTCCCGTAGCATGCACATATGGTGAACCGTTATGTGATGAAGTCGGAGCATGATTTATTTTTTGATTGTCTTCCTTATGAGTGGCGGTCGGGGACGAGCGATGGTCTTCTCCTACCAATCTATCCCGCTAGTAGGATCCGCGTAGTACTTCGTTTCGATAACTAATAGATTTTTGCAATAAGTATGTGAGTTCTTTATGACTAATGTTGAGTCTATGGATTATACGCACTCCCACCCTTCCACCATTGCTATTGAGGGAGTCCCGGATTAGGGGGTGTCTGGATAGCCGAACTATGACCATTGGCCGGACTCCTGGACTATGAAGATACAATATTGAAGACTTCGTCCCGTGTCCGGATGGGACTTTCCTTGGCGTGGAAGGCAAACTTGGCGATACAGATGTGTAGATCTCCTACCATTGTAACTGACTCTGTGTAACCCTAACCCTCTTCGTGCCTATATAAACCGGAGGGTTTTAGTCCGTAGGACGAACAACAATCATACCATAGGCTAGCTTATAGGGTTTAGCCTCTCTGATCTCGTGGTAGATCTACTCTTGTACTACCCATATCATCAATATTAATCAAGCAGGAGTAGGGTTTTACCTCCATCGAGAGGGCCGAACCTGGGTAAAAACATCGTGTCCCTTGTCTCCTGTTACCATCTGCCTAGACGCACAGTTCGGGACCCCCTACCCGAGATCCGCCGGTTTTGACACCGACATTGGTGCTTTCATTGAGAGTTCCTCTGTGTCGTCATCTTTAGGCCCGATGCTCCTTCGATCATCAACAACGATGCGGTCCAGGGTGAGACTTTTCTCCCCGGACAGATCTTCGTATTCGGCGGCTTTGCACTGCGGGCCAATTCGCTTGGCCATTGGGAGCAGATTGAAAGCTACACCCCTGGCCATCAGGTTAGATTTGGAAGTTTGAACTACACGGCTGACGTCCGCGGAGACTTGATCTTCGACGGGTTAGAGCCACAGCCAAGCGCGCTGCACTATCACGATGGGCATGATCTAGCTCTGCCGCCGAACAGTGCCCTGGAGGCCACACCAGTGTCCGCTCCGACCCTTAGCTCGGAGCCGACTGCGTCGATCGAGGACAGGTGGCTGGACACCGCCTCGGGGGCTGTGATCTCTATGGCGATTGAGCCGAACACCATCCCTGTCCTTTGCAAGGCTCGTAACTTCAAGGTGCCGGACTCCTCTCTGGACTCCGAACCTTCTGCGCCCCTACCAATCGAATCTGATTGGGCGCCGGTCATGGAGTTCACTGTCGCGGACATCTTTCAGCACTCGCCCTTTGGCGACATCCTGAATTCACTAAAGTCTCTCTCTTTATCAGGAAAGCCCTGGCCGGACTATGGTCAGGAAGGTTGGGATGTGGACGACGAAGAAATTCAAAGCACACCCACCACCCACTTTGTAGCCACTATCGATGATTTAACCGACATGCTCGGCTTCGACTCTGAAGACATCGACGGTATGGATGACGATGCAGGAGACGACCAAGAACCAGCGCCTACAGGGCACTGGAAGGCCACCTCGTCATACGACATTTACATGGTGGACATCCCAAAAGATGGGAATGGCGATGGAACAACAAGGATGACCCCTCCAAGAAACAGCCTAAGAGCCGGCGTCAGCGGCGCCGCTCTAAATCCCGCCACAGCAAAAACGATGATTCCGGCACGGGAGACAATAACACCCTGGACAGTGCCGAAGACAACCCCCTCTAGCAGGATTCAGTGCAGGAGGATGTAGAAGCCAGCCCTCATGAGAGAGCGGCAGACAGAGAGGTAGAGGACGATAATTACATGCCTCCCTCCGAAGACGAGGCAAGCCTCGACGACGACGAATTTGTCGTGCCTGAGGATCCCGTCGAACAAGAGCGTTTCAAACGCAGGCTTATGGCCACGGCAAGCAACCTCAAGAAAAAGCAGCAACAACTTAGAGCTGACCAAGACTTGCTAGCCGACAGATGGACTGAAGTCCTTGCGGCCGAAGAGTATGAACTCGAACACCCCTCCAAGAGCTACCCAAAATGCAGGCTACTACCCCGATTGAAGGAGGAAGCACCTAAACCTACATCACCAGCACATGATACGGCCGACCGGCCACCTCGTGGCCGCGACAGAGAGGCCTCTCGGCCCTCCACTCAAGCCGCACCCCAGCGCCGCACAAAAAATACCAAGGCGCGAGAAAATGCGCCAGACCTACGGGATATACTGGAGGACAAGGGAAGGCAAACAAGATCGATCTACGGATCGCGTGGGCGCCCCACGATACGTGATGATAACCGTCACGCCGGATATGTCAATTCCGGCTGGGCCGAACACAGTAGACAAAGCTCATTTGAGCTGCGTCGTGATATAGCCCAATACAGAGGCGCCGCACACCCACTATGCTTCACAGACGAAGTGATAGATCATCAAATCCCTGAGGGTTTCAAACCCATAAACATTGAATCATACGATGGCACAACAGATCTTGTGGTCTGGATTGAGGACTATCTCCTTCATATCCACATGGCCCGCGGTGATGATCTACACGCCATCAAATACCTCCCACTCAAGCTTAAAGGACCAGCTCGGCATTGGCTTAACAGCTTGCCAGTGGAGTCAATTGGTTGTTGGGAAGACCTGGAAGCCGCATTCCTCGACAACTTCCAGGGCACCTATGTGCGACCACCAGACACTGATGACCTAAGCCACATAATTCAGCAGCCAGAGGAATCGGCCAGACAATTCTAGACACGGTTCATAACCAAGAAAAATCAAATCGTCGACTGTCGGGATGCAGAGGCCCTTGTAGCCTTCAAACATAACATCCACGACGAGTGGCTTGCCCGGCACCTAGGACAGGAAAAGCCGAAATCCATGGCAGCCCTCACAACACTCATGACCCTCTTTTGCGCGGGAGAAGACAGCTGGCCAGCTCGTAGTAACAACATGACCAAGAGCCCTGGTAATTCGGATACCATTGACAGCAACGGCAGGTCGCATCACAACAAGCACAAGCGCCGCATTAATGGCGATAATGCTGAGGATACGACAGTCAATGCTGGGTTGAGAGGCTCTAAACCCGGTCAGCGGAAAAAGCCATTCAAAACAAATACTCCGGGCCCATCCAATTTGGAACGAATACTCGATCGCTCATGCCAGATACACGGCACCCCCGAAAAACCAACCAACCACACCAACAGGGATTGTTGGGTGTTCAAGCAGGCAGGCAAGTTAAATGCCGAAAACAATGACAAGGGGCTGCATAGCGACGACGAGGAGGAGCCAGTCGCCCCAAAGTTCAATCTGTGGTCCTCCTGCCCAATCACTTTTGATCGAAGGGACCACCCCACTAGCATCAGCCATGGCGGATTCGCCGCATTGGTTCTAGAGCCAATCGTTGACGGATTTCACCTCACTAGAGTCCTGATGGACGGCGGCAGCAGCCTGAACCTGCTTTATCAGGATACAGTGCGCAAAATGGGCATAGACCCCTCAAGGACTAAACCCACAAAGACGACCTTTAAAGGCGTCATACCAGGTGTAGAGGCCAACTGTACAGGCTCAGTTACACTTGAAGTGGTCTTCGGATCCCCGGATAACTTCCAAAGCGAGGAGTTAATCTTCGACATAGTCCCGTTCCGCAGCGGCTATCACGCACTGCTCGGACGAACCGCATTTGCAAAGTTCAATGCGGTGCCGCACTACACATACCTCAAGCTCAAGATGTCAGGCCCTCGAGGAGTCATTACGGTCAACGGAAACACCGAGCGCTCTCTCCGAACGGAGGAGCATACGGCGGCCCTCGCGGTGGAAATACAAAGCAGCCTCTCAAGGCAATTCTCGAGTCCGGCTATTAAATGTCCAGACACCGTGAAGCGCGCCCAGAGTAACCTACAACAAGACCGCCTGGCATGTCCCGAGCATGCGTAGTAATGCGGCCCCAACCCCAGCCCTCGCGAAATTGCGAAACCAGTACTACGCGTACATAATTACGCTCTGGAAATACCATGGGCATAGGGGGAGGGGCACGACCACGGCAGGCCCAGAATGCGGCTCAACCGCACCAGGGGCTCCCAATTGTGTCATTCTTTTTTTTCTCTTACTTTCAGGACTCCTTTCTCAAGAAGCCATGTCCGGCAGTAGAATCGCCGAACACATGATGCAACAGCCAGGGAAGCAGAAAGATACGTCGAGTGTCCAGGTGGTCTCTATAACGAGCAGTATACTTGTTTTACACATCATCCCGTAGCTCGCTTCTGGAGGGGGACATGTCAAATAGTCTCGTCCTTTGCTTATCGCACTATTTGTATCATTCTGCTTTTACCGCAGCTTTTTTGAATAAACAATGCATAGCTTTTGCCTATTATTGCATTCCTTTTTTATCTATATATGTTCACTTATGACATGTTGCATCCGTACGCTTTGGTACGGCCAAATACACCAGGGGCTTAAGTACCCCAAAATATGGTGTGATAAGTCCGAACACTTTCACAAGTGCGGCACCCCGAACTTATATCATTATATGCATCGGCTCCGAATCATGTCTTGGGTCAATAGTTGGGTTTGCCCGGCTCCCATGTTTTGGTACCTTATGTTCCGTTATATCGGCTAAGGTAGCACTGGGAGAACCACTGCGATTGTGCCCCGGTTGAGCTGGGTTAAGCACCTCAGTGGAGAAAGCTAAAACTGACTGTCGTGATAGGGCGAGAGCCGGTCGCTGTTCGAGAGGTTTTCGAGTCCCTAAAGACTTATGCCGCTTAGAGCGAGGGGTCGGCTTTGTCCGGCCCAGGCGTGGATAGCACCCCGAATTCGGTCCTTCGAATACTATGGGCTTCGCCGAAATTTAAAATTATAGAATTCTATGGCTAAGTGAGAGTGTTCAAGCATTATAGTCTGGTTGCCTTGCTCGTTGCGTTAAGCGCCTCCCTCGAAGGACCCAAGAATGGGAAAAAGAGCGCTCAAGTTTATCCAGAACACCCCAGCACTCTTGGCATGGGGGAAGAAGCCGACGACTCGCCATCTCTCAATTTTAATAAACGGCCGCACAGAAGGTAATTTTAAATTCACAAGCGTTGCTTAGCGCATATGAACAAGTTTTCAAGCGTACAGGTTTACTCAAAAATTACATCTTTGGAGCATTCACCCGCTATAAGGGGGGCACCCTTCAGGACGCCCTCATAATACATCTCGGGCTTGCGATACTCCCTGCTCGGCGGTGGAGCGTCTGTCACAAGCTTCTCAGCGTCCATCTTGCCCCAATGTACTTTAGCACGGGCAAGGGCCCTACGGGCACCTTCGATACAGACGGAGCGCTTGACGACTTCAATCCATGGACAGGCGTCCACCAGCCTCCTCACCAGCCCGAAGTAGCTCCCAGGCATGGCTTCCTCGGGCCACAGCCAAACTATGAGGCCCTTCATGGCCTGTTCGGCCACCTTATGGAGCTCGACCAGCTGCTTCAGCTGGTTGCTCAAGGGCACCGGGTGTCCGGCCTCAGCATACTGAGACTAGAACACCTTCTCCGTCGAGCTCCCCTCCTTGGCCTGGTAGAATGCGGCAGCGTCGGACACACTGCGGGGCAGATCTGCGAATGCTCCCGGAGAGCTCCGGATTCGGGTAAGTAACAAGTAATTCACTTTCACGTGCTTGCTTTGCATGAAGAATGCCTTACCCGCCGCTATCTTATTCATCGCCTCAATTTCCTGGAGGGCTTTTTGGGCTTCGGCCTTAGCGGCTTTGGCACTCTCAAGAGCCGAGGCGAGCTCGGACTCTCGAGTCTTTGAGTCAGGCTCCAAACTCTCGTGTTTTTCCACGAGAGCCTGGAGCTCTTGTCGCACCTCCGCCACCCGCGCCTCCTGCTTCTCTCGCTCGGTGCGCTCCGTAGCCGCATTGCTTTCGGCCTTGGACACCACTTCCTTCAGGGTCGCCACCTCGTTCGTGGCCCCTGCAATTCTCACGTTATTCCTGTTATTTTTTGCAACCACATCTTTTATATACTTCCATAGGGTATTACCTTACCTTCCTTGTCCTCGAGCTGCTTTTTGGCAAGGCCGAGCTCGTTCTCGGACCGCTCGAGGCTCTGCTTCAATGCATTGACCTTCGCAGTCAGTGCGGCAGAGGTCAGCAGCGCAGCCTGCATTCCCCCATATTGACATACTTATGTTAGACTCCTGCGTCCATATTTTTAGATCCTCAGTTCGGCTTTTCTTTCCGAAGACCAAACTGAGCATCAAGGGCTACTGTCTATGCGGTAATATTTTTACATATCTTAAATACATACCTCAAAGCCTGTTAGAAGGCTGGCACATGCTTCAGTCAGCCCGCTATTGGCGAACTGAACTTTCTGGATCACCACACTCATAACAGTGTTGTGCTCCTCGTTGATGGAGCCGCCGTTAAGCGCCTCCAGCAAATTATCCGGTACCTCCGGTTGGACGGAGGTCACTGGTGTCGCAGTCTCGCCCTTCTTATGAAGGGGCCGCCTGCCGGACTCCGGAACCACTGAAGGTTCCGGTACAGAGTCCGGCCCAGGGTCAGACTTAGAGCCCTTTGGGGTTTGATCCCCCTTGTGCCTGGAGTCTGGGAGGTTGCCTTGCGGCGCCTCCTGGACCTCCTCCTCCTGGCTGGCCCCCTTTTGGGACCCCACCTCGGCGTCATCCGCAGTGCGAGGATAGGAGGCAGCCGGAAGTGAAGTGCTATTCACGTTCGACGAAGCCAGGGAGCCGCTCGTTGAAACGTCGAGCCCGTCCTTGGGCGGGCTGGAGGGTTATATTCGGCGTTAGGAGATTCTATACGACAAACAAAACGCCATGAGTTATTCTGGTATCTGGACACTTACGATGTCGCCAGGGCTTAGCCCTCGGTGGCCACTCCTCTTCGCCGTCCTCGGCGTTGGTGGAGTAGTCCGTAGGAAGGGTCCTTCCCTTCTTGGACCCTCCAGACTCCATAGTTGGGGCGGCCTTCCTTTTCTTCTCTCCCCCCGCTGGGGGAGAGGCCTCTTTTTCCTCCTTGTCTTCGCGGGAGGAGTCCGCCTCGGAGTCATCGGATGATGAGTCCGACAACACCTGGCGCCGGGAACTCCTTTGAGTTCCCGTGGCCTTATTCTCCGGCACCACGTGAGGTGTCGGAACCAGCAGCCCCGTCAATCGGGCGTCCGCTGTGTCTTCTGGCAAGGGAGCCGGACAGTCAACCTGCCCGGACGTCTTTTGCCAGGCCTGTCAAATGTAAGGGAGTTTAGATCCCGCATAGAGTCAAACTATGAAAAACAAGTGTCCTGTAAAGGGTAAAATAGCTTACCTCGCTGGCTTGACGCTGCGAGCTGAATCCGCGATCTTCAGTAGCGGATGTGGGAGCCTCAACGCCCTTGAACAGCACCTTCCAGGCATCTTCGTACATAGTGTCGAAGAGCCTGCTCAAGGTTTGGTGCTGTGCCGGATCAAACTCCCACAAGTTGAAGGCGCGTTGTTGGCATGGGAGGATCCGGCAGATGAGCATGACCTGGACTATGTTGACAAGCTTGAGCTTATTGTTCACCAGGTTTTGGATGCAGGTTTGGAGTCCGGTCAGCTCTTCCGAATTACCCCATATCAGGCCCATCTCTTTCCAAGAGGTGAGCCGTGTAGGGAAGCCAGATCGGAATTCTGGGGTCACTGCCCATTTAGGGTCATGCGGCTCGGTGATGTAGAACCACCCCGATTGCCACCCCTTTATGGTTTCCACGAAGGAGCCCTCGAGCCATAAGACGTTGGGCATCCTTCCCACCATGGCACCTCCGCACTCCGCCTGGCGGCCGCCCACTACCTTCGGCTTGACATTGAAGGTCTTCAGCCAAAAGCTGAAGTGGGGCTGGATGCAGAGGAAGGCCTCACACACAACGATGAACACCGAGATGTTGAGGATGAAATTCGGGGCCAGATCATGGAAATCCAGGCCGTAGTAGAACATAAGCCCCCGGACAAATGGGTGAAGTGGAAAACCTAGACCACGGAGGAAGTGGGTGAGGAACACCACCCTCTCATGCGGCCTGGGGGTGGGGATAAGCTGCCCCTTGTCGGGGAGCCGATGCGCGATGTCGCTGGACAAGTATCCGGCCTTCCGCAGCTTTTTGATGTGCCCCTCCATGATGGAGGAGACCATCCACTTGCCTCCCCCTCCAGACATGGCTGGGGAAGGTTGAGGCGAGATGTGCGGACTTGGGCGCTAGAGCTCGAGTGCGCGGAAATGGATGAGCAAAGGAGGAAGAAGGCGTGTGTGGAGAAGTGGATCCTTATCCCCTTATATGGATGAACGAAGCTATGCGTCCCCACCAGCCTGGTAAAACTCGCTTATCTCCCAAGCGCCATAATCGATGGTGCGGTTGGGTTACCCACGCCCGTATTGATGAGAATCCCGGAATCAAGGAACACGATCTCTGCTTCGACAAGACGTGCCAAGGAAACCACCTTGCTAAACGCGCTGAGGTGGGACAGTAAAAACGATTCGAATAAAGGCTTGGCCGTGGTGTGATGTCACGCCACAGAATACGTCAGCAGATTGAATTTGTGTAAATATTATTCTCTCTACGGTGGTATGTGGAACTTATTTTGCAGAGCCGGACACTATCCTTGTGTTCAAAATCTTCTATGAAGTATTCGGAGGAGGAACCCGCCTTGCAATGCCAAAGACAATATGCGCGCCGGACTCGTCGTCCTTGAAGCCTGGTTCAGGGGCTACTGAGGGAGTCCCGGATTAGGGGGTGTCCGGATAGCCGGACCATTGGCCGGACTCCTCGACTATGAAGATACAAGATTGAAGACTTTGTCCCATGTCCAGATGGGACTTTCCTTGGCGTGGAACACAAGCTTAGCGATATGGATATGTAGATCTCCTACCATTATAACAGACTCTGTGTAACCCTAACCCTCTTCGGTGCCTATATAAACTGGAGGGTTTTAGTCCGTAGGACGAACAACAATCATACCATAGGCTAGCTTCTAGGGTTTAGCCTCTCTGATCTTGTGGTAGTTCTACTCTTGTACTACCCATATCATCAATATTAATCAAGCAGGAGTAGGGTTTTACCTCCATCGAGAGGGCCCGAACCTGGGTAAAAACATCGTGTCCCTTGTCTCCTGTTACCATCCGCCTAGACGCACAGTTCGGGACCCCCTACCCGAGATCCGCCGGTTTTGACACCGACAGCTAGCCTCTCTTGTGTCGCGCAACTCTCACCGGTACCATACACCCACCATATACCTTCCTTAAAACAGCCACCATACCTACCTATTATGGCATTTTCATAGTTATTCCGAGATATATTGCCATGCAACTTTCCACCGTTCCGTTTATTATGACACGCTTCATCATTGTCATATTGCTTTGCATGATCATGTAGTTTAAATTGTATTTATGGCAAAGCCACCGTTCATAATTCTTTCATACATGTCATCTTGATTCATTGCACATTCCGGTACACTACCGGAGGCATTCATATAGAGTCATATCTTGTTCTAAATATCGAGTTGTAATTCTTGAATTGTATCTTCATTATTAGAGCGTTGTCCCATGTGAGAAAATGATGATGGAGGCTATGATTCGCCCACAAGTCGGGATGATACTCCGGACGAAAAAAAGAGGCCAAATAAAAAAGAGAAAGGCCCAAACAAACAAAATGAGAGAAAAAGAGAGAAGGGGCAATGCTACTATCCTTTTACCACACTTGTGCTTCAAAGTAGCATCATGATTTTCATTATAGAGAGTCTCCTATGATATCACTTTCATATACTAGTGGGAATTTTTTCATTATAGAACTTGGCTTGTATATTCCAATGATGGGCTTCCTCAATTACCCTAGGTCTTCGTGAGCAAGTAACTTGGATGCACACCCACTTAGTTTCTTTTTTGAGCTTTCATACACTTATAGCTCTAGTGCATCCGTTGCATGGCAATCCCTACTCACTCACATTGATATCTATTGATGGGCATCTCCATAGCCCGTTGATACGCCTAGTTGATGTGAGATTATCTCCCTCTTTTTGTCTTCTCCATAACCACCATATTCTCTTCCACCATAGTGTTATATCCATGGCTCACGCTCATGTATTGCGTGAAAGTTGAAAAGTTTGAGAATATCAAAAGTATGAAACAATTGCTTGGCTTGTCATCAGGGTTGTGCTTGATTTAAATATTTTGTTTGATGAAGATGGAGCATAGCCGGACTATATGATTTTGTAGGGATAGGCTTCTTTGGCCATGTTATTTTAGGAAGACATGATTGCTTTATTAGTATGCTTGAAGTATTATTGTTTTTATGTCAATATTAAACTTTTGTTTTTGAATCTTATGAATCTGAACATTCATGCCACAATAAAGAAGATTACATTGATAAATATGTTAGGTAGCATTCCACATCAAAAATTCTGTTTTTATCATTTACCTACTCGAGGACGAGCATGAATTAAGCTTGGGGATGCTTGATATGTCTCCAACGTATCTATAATTTTTGATTGTTCCATGCTACTATATTATCTGTTTTGGATGTTTTATATGCATTAATATGCTATTTTATATTATTTTTGGGACTAACCTATTAACCTAGAGCCCAGTGCCGGCTTTTCTTTTTTGCCTGATTTTGAGTTTCGCAGAAAAGGAATACCAAACGGAGTCCAAATGGAATAAACTTTCGCGATGATCTTTCTTGGACTAGAAGCAAACCAGGAGACTTGGAGATGAAGTCGGAGGAGCCACGAGGCGGCTACAAGGGTGGAGGGCGAGCCCAAGGGGGCAGGGCGCACCCCTTGCTTTGTGGGCCCCTTGTGGGTCTCCTGACCTAATTCTTTCGCCCATATATACTCTTATACCCCCAAACCATCAGGGGGAGCAACGAAAACACTTTTCCATCGCCGCAACCTTCTGTACCCGTGAGATCCCATCTAGGGACCTTTTCTGGCGTCCTGTTGGAGAGGGGTTCAATCATGGAGGGCTTCTACATCAATAGCATTGCCCTTCCAATGAAGCATGAGTAGTTTACCTCTGACCTATGGGTCAATAGCTAGTACCTAGATGGCTTCTTCTCTCTCTTTGATTCTCATTTCCATGTTCTCCTCGATGTTCTTGGAGATCTATTCGATGTAATACTCTTTTGTGGTGTGTTTGCGAGATCCGATGAATTGTGGATTTATAATTAGATTATCTATGAATATTATTTGAATCTTCTCTGAATTCTTATATGCATGATTTGATATCTTTGAAATTCTCTTCGAATTATCGGCTTAGTTTGGCCTACTAGATTGTTTTTTCTTGCAATGGGAGAAGTGCTTAGCTTTGGGTTCAATCTTGCGGTGTCCTTTCCCAGTGACAGTAGGGCCAGCAAGGCACGTATTGTATTGTCGGCATCAAGGATAAAAAGATGGGGTTTTCATCATATTGCTTGAGTTAATTCCTCTACATCATGTCATCTTACTTAATGTGTTACTCCGTTCTTTATGAACTTAATACTCTAGATGCTTGCTGGATAGCGGTCGATGTGTGGAGTAATAGTAGTAGATGCAGGCAGGAGTCGGTCTACTTGACACGGACATGATGCCTATGTTCATGATCATTGCCTTAGATATCGTCATAATTATGCACTCTTCTATCAATTGCTCGGCAGTAATTTGTTCACCCACCGTATTATTTGCTATCTTGAGAGAAGACACTAGTGAAACCTATGGCCCCCAGGTCTCTTTTCCATCATATAAGTTCTCTTTTCCATCATATTAGTTTCGGATCTACTATTTTGCAAACTTTTACTTTTCGATCTATAAACCAAAAATACCAAAAATATTTACTTTATGGTTTATCTATCTCTATCAGATCTCACCTTTGCAAGTAACCGCGATTGACAATCCCTTTATCATGTTGGGTGCAAGTTTGTTTGATTGTTTGTGCAGGTATTCGGTGTGTTGTGCGTTGTCTCCTACTGGATTGATACCTTGGTTCTCAAACTGAGGGAAATACTTACTCTACTTTGCTGCATCACCCTTTCCTCTTCAAGGGAAAAAACAACGCAAGCTCAAGAGGTAGCACCTTCTCTCTGCAAGGTGCGGGAGCTGGCGTGCTCCTTGTCGCACCAACAGGAGAGCACCTCAAGTACGTGGTCTGGTTCCTCTTTGCACGGAAAAAACCACCAACAACACCGCAAAATATGAGGGACTCCTTGTCAGGCTCAGGGTCGCGACAGAGTTGCGGATTAAGAAGTTGGTCATTCACGGAGACTCGCAGCTTGTGGTGAGACAAGTGAACAAGCATTACCAGAGTCCATTCATGGAGGCATATGTGGAGGAAGTGAGAAAGCTGGAGGAGCGTTTTGATGGACTTCAAACTGAGCACGTGTCGCTTGCGGAAAACAACATTGTTGATCATCTGCCAAAATGTGTTGCGCAAAAGGTTCATACGGAACCAGGGAACCAGGGACTTCCATTCTTCACTTGACTCAACCCTGAGTATCCCCAACAACAATGGCCAGAAAGAAGAGGAAACCGGAATCCGGCAAGCCTCTCCCGGCAGAGCTTCCTGAAGCCCCTAGTAGAGAGGTTGGCGGGAGCAACTCCACTTTGCCTGGTGAGCAGCATCCTCCCGCCGAACCACCGGTTCTTGTAGTTGAGATATGTGCTCCCACAAAGAAGGAGGTGTCGTTGATCCTTATTGTCGAGCCGCGGGCTCCAACTTGGGCGCGGCACATAGTCCATTACCTCCAAACAAGAGAACTTCCCGAAGAGCAAGAATAAGCTGAAAGAGTAGCCCAGAGGACCAGTATGTATTAGTTTGTCGATAACACGCTATACAGAAGGAGGCCCAATGGTGTGAAGTTGAAGTGCATTTGCTGGGAAGAGGGGAAATTGTTTGCAGAGATACACAAAGGCATGTGCGGCTCCCATATTGGATCAAGAGCCTTGGTTGGAAAAGCTTTCCGCCAAGGTTTCTACTGGCCCACGGCCCTCCAAGATGCAATTGAGCTAGTCACCAGATGTGAAGCCTGCCAGTTCCACTCCAAGAATATCCATCAGCCTGCTCAAGCTCTCCAGACGATGCCCTTGTCATGGCCATTTTCAGTCTGGGGGCTTGACATCTTGGGCCCCTTCCCTCGTGCTATCGAGGGCTTTGAATTCTTGTACGTTGCCAGTGACAAGTTTACAAAGTGGCCGGAGGTGGAGCCCGTGAGAAAGGTAATGTGACGCCCCTGATTCAACCGTACACTAATCATACACGCAAATGCGTACGATCAAGATCAGGGACTCATGGGAAGATATCACAACACAACTCTAAACACAAATAAAATAATACAAGCTTTATATTACAACCAGGGGCCTCGAGGGCTCGAATACAAGCTCGATACACAAGAGTCAGCGGAAGCAACAATATCTGAGTACAGACATAAGTTAAACAAGGATGCCTTAAGAAGGCTAGCACAAAAGCAACAACGATCGAAGAGGCAAGGCCTCCTGCCTGGGACCTCCAAACTATTCCTGGTCATTGGCGGCCTCCATATAGTAGCATCCATCGGCGGTGGCGTCTAGCTCCAAGGATCCACCATCTAGTTGCATCAACCGGAAACAAGAAAGAAAGGGGAAAACGGGGTAGCAAAGCAACCATGGGTACTCATCCAAAGTACTCGCAAGCATCAGACCTATACTAAGTATGCACTGATATCAAATGGAAGTTTGTATCTGTGGACTGAACTGCAGAAAGCCAAAATAGAGGGGGATAGCCTAGCCTATCAAAGACTAGCATCTTCACGCAGCTCCTCGCATGTTGCAGCATGTAGAAGAGTAAAGAATAGCAGTTTTAACATTAATGCCCAGAGATCCTTCATCGACTCCCTGTGAGAAAGCAATCCCGGAGCCACATATCTCAAGTATCCATTTGTAGTTGTATAAGATCAGGATATAAGTCTGAACGTCCGCTACCGTGGACACGGCTATTAATAGATAATCTTCCCTGCAGGGGTGCACCACATTTTCCAACATGCTCAATCACTCTGGCCGAACACACCTTTCTGGGGTCAATGCCCGGCCTCGGAAGATCAACACGTCGCAGCCCTACCTACGCTCAGCAGAGAGCTCCCCGCCGGTCTACATCCTAAGCACTCCGCGGTCTGGGCCCATCGCCCGTTGCACTCCGGATTGTTACGTGCAGGGCGATACAGGCCACGTCCACTGGGGCATCGACCGGGCCGTGCCGCAATGCTGAACTGGACATCTGACAAAGCATCGGCTGACACTGCGACGTCGAGGCCCATAACTATTCTCACGTGGTGGTTGGTGCGTAAAGGCCAAAGGCCAACTCAGAACAAATACCCAAACCATAGTGTATTATTAGGTTGCGGAGACGAGCAGAGACTCACGATAAGGTGACCCCGTCGCCCCGTCTCGAGGAAATACGGCAAGGGCTAGCCCAGCCCACTCGGGGGCGGCCTGCCGGCCCGGCCGTGCCTCGTAACCATCTTGCGGGTGCTCTCCGGGCCAGCCCGACTTTCACCAAGGTCTCAAGTAAAGTCATTGTAACCGTGTGTCCAAACATCAAGGGGAAAACCCGAGGAATCACCCACGGAGGATTCCACTCAATGTAATTGTCAAGGTAAACGTAAGAGGGACCACCCTCGAGGTTCACACTAGAGGTGTTGAACGACAGAGCCGTATCGGGAATGGTGAAAGAGGAAATCACCCTTGATGACCACGACCTAATAGCTACACTACAGAATTATCATCAGGAGTGCGTTATGAGGGATCACCCTCGGCACTCGATAGTAGCTCTGTAGATTCGAGCAACAAAAGGGGCGTGATGTGATGTGAGGTGTCGGGCTTTGGTCATCGATCACGTCGATCGAGGCATCGAAGATGAAGCAGGGGCAATAAGGACAAAGTGGGGGTCACTGAAGGATCACTAGCCAACCTATACTAAGCAGTTTAGGATAAGCAGGTAGGTAACAAAAGCAGGTACAAAAGCAGGCTATGCATCAGAATAGGAGCAAAGAATAATAGTAGCAAAATCTAATGCAAGCATAAGAATATACAATGGGCGATATCGGGATGATCAAAGGGGGGGCTTGCCTAGTTGCTCAGACAAGAAGGAGGGTCCTCATCGACGTAGTCGATCACAGGGACATCAGCATCGGTCTCGGGGTCTACCAGAGAGAAGAGGGGGAAGAAACAGTAAATACATAGCAGGCAAGTGCATAACAGGACAACAGACAGATAGACGTGTTCTAACGCAGCGCTAGGTGATACTAGCGAATGGGGAAAACATCCGGGAAAGTATTCCCGGTTCCGGACATCTGTCAGACAGATGAACCAGAGGTGAAAGTTTGCAATTTCGCTATGCTAGAGGCATGTGGCAGACGAACGGACCACGTATCCGGATTCGTCTCGAGATTCTGAGCAACTTTCATGTAGAGAACTTTTTCATCCGAGCTACGGATTATTTTCTATGATTTTTCAAAGATTTAAACAATTCCTGAAATCATTATTAATTCGGAATAAAAGGTGAAATTGCTATGTGCACCTGGCAGAGTGTACACAGCAAGGCCACTAGAGGCTGACAGTAGGTCCAGGGGGTCCCAGTTGACTCAGTCAACAGTGCAGTCAACAGTCAAGTGTTTGACTGTTCACTGGTCAAAACTGTAGAGGTGGGGTCTAGGTGTCATTCACACATATCTTGCATTTTCTTTTTAAGTGGATATTTAGAGGTGGGGTCCACCTGTCATTTGCACTAACCTAACCACTGATTAGACTAACTGCTAGGAGTACTAATTAGCTAACAGAGAGCCGGCCGACCACCACACACACAGAAAACATACACGCACACACAGTTCTGTTTTCTGCTAACAAAAGATAGCATTTTGTGATTTTTATAGGATTTATTCCATGCATCAAATGGATTTGGTCCAGTAAGGTAAAATGGAGTTTGTCAAGTAGACTACCTACTCATATTATTTTTACCACTGTTAGCAGTTGTTTAACTGCTGATTAGAGGCTGCCAAGGGAGCTAGTCCGTGTAATATTCGCAAAGCTAGCCATAGCTACAATAATTAGTAGCGGTATAAATGCAGAGGAGAGCCACAGTGCGTGCACGAGCACAGCGAGGCGAGCAACAGGCGCAGCAGTGGCGATGCGAGGCTACGGGCAGCAGCGGGACATGGTCGGGAGCGGCGTGGTGGCTGCGGCTGTAGTAGAGCTGCGAGAGGCGACGGCGGGGCCGAAATAGCAGCGGGCGCAGACGGCAGCGGCGGGTGGGCGCGCGCGTGAGCGCGGCCAGGCACGGGCAAGGGAGCTCAAGGCACGCACGGGGCATGAGCGTGGGCTTGGCCACGGCGAGCTCTGGACACGGTAGCTACGGAGCAGGGGCGGCGTCAAGCTACGGCTACGGCGTACGTCAAGGAGCAGAAGGGAAAGGGGATGGACGGGGTGCTCACCTAGGAGCACACGGAGGCTCGACGGGAGGTTTAGGAGCAGCGGCGGTCGGAGTGGAAGAAGCCCACCGTCGTAGTAGAGGAGGCAGATGGCGCGGTGGCGTTCCAAGGTGGTCGAAGGGGCCGGGGCGGTGCTGCGGGGCCGTCCCGGTCCGACCTCGTCTACGAGGAGGAGGAAGGCGTCCGCGACGGAGCTGTCGGACAGCTCGGAATGGATAGGGGAGGCCGGTGGCTGCGTCCATGGCGACGGCGAGCCCTCGGGGCGGCGTAGGGGCGAGGTGGCTTCGGCGTCAAGGCGCCGCGGATTGAGCGGATCTGGCGAGAGGGGGGAGGAAGCGAGGAGGAGAGGGGCCAGTGGAGCGGGGAGACGAGGGGACTGAGGGGAGGGCGGCCTTATCCCCTCCCCGTCGGCGCCAGCGAGATGGTCGGGGGCAACCCTCCCCTGTAGCGACGCGGTCGGTTGTGTTCCGCAACTCCTGCCGGCGAGTCCGGTCCAAGGTTGCGGAGCGGGAGCGAGCGTCGTAGACGAAGTAGTCGAAGTAGTCGTACACGCGAAAGCAAATGACACAGAGAGATATGAAGGAGACCAGCTTTATTAATCAATGATCAGGGGTTACAATGATGGGCTCCTCGTTGCTTTATATAGGGACTTGGGGGTCAAGGGATAAGTACCCACTTAACGTAAAGTGGGGGAAACGGGAGGGGCTACCCCGTGCGATACGCACGAGGCGCGCCGCCACCCCACGAAGACTCGGTTTCCCAACACTCCCCCTTGGGTAATTATCCGTATATCCATGCCTCAAAACTCCGAAAACCCCAGTGGGAAAAAATATGGAGAAAGAGCACATAGTATACATTGTTGTATTGCACGAATTGCCTCGTCAAAAACCTCATGTGAGAAACATCAGGAGAAGTCACTCAAGGGAAAAAGAGTACAATCCACTCAACCATCAAGTTGAGTACTCGATCATCGGGATTGAGATTTTAGCGACGAGTTTGTGAAGTTTCTCCCCTTGAACCTTGCATCTCTCTAAGTCTCATCATACCGATTCCACGCACACACCTCTCTAAGGTTGATGCCGGTAATGATTTAGTGAACATATCAGCAAGATTGTCACAAGACTTAGTATGCAAAACTTTCACCTCATTCAACTGTTGCAGCTCATGTGCATAGAACAACTTGGGACTAATATGCTTAGTGAGGTTACTCTTCACATAACCAATCTGGACTTGTGCAACACAAGCAGCATTATCTTCATAGATAATGGTAGGGGTTTGTACGGTGTTCAGCCCACATGTCTGCTGAATGTGGCTGATCATCCGCCGAAGCGACACACACTCTTTCGACGCTTCGAATAGTGCCATGATTTCCGAGTGGTTTGTGGAAGTCAACACAAGTGTTTGCTTGGACGATTTCCAGGAAAACGCAGTTCCACCACAAAGGAAAACATATCCAGTCTGCAATTTGCAATCATGCGGGTCCGATAGGTACCCAGCATCGGCATAGCCTATAATAGATAAGTCTTGATTCCTTTTATAAAATAGGCCAAGATCTTTGGTCCCTTGTAGGTACCGGAAGACGTCCTTGACACCTTTCCAATGTCTTTTGGTAGGTTCAGAACTGTACCTCGCAAGCAAACTGACGGCGAACGCAATGTCTGGCCGTGTACAGTTTGCGAGATACATGAGTGCTCCAACTGCACTCAGGTAAGGAACCTCTGGTCCCAGAGTTTCCTCCCCCTCTTCCTTTGGCCTGAATGGGTCCTTGTCTGGCTGTAAAGACCTCCCGACCATCGGGGTCTTAGAAGGATATGCCTTATCAAATCCAAATCTTTCCAACACCTTTTGGGTGTAGGCCGACTGGTGCACTAGAATCCCATCAGGGGAATGTTCAAGTTGCAGACCTAGACAGAACTTGGTTTTACCCAAATCCTTCATCTCGAATTCCGACATCAGGTAGGAACTCGCTTCCTCAATATCCTCAGGTGTACCGATTATGTTTAAATCGTCCACGTACACCGAGATTATACAGAATCCATCTTGGGATCGCCGTATAAAAACACATGGGCAATCTTTATTGCTCGTGTAGCCCTTCTCATGAAGGAAATCGCTTAAGTGATTGTACCACATTCTACCAGACTGTCTGAGTCCGTACAATGCCTTTTGAAGTTGGACACTATATAGACCCCTGTTTGCTCTATCATGATTCGGAACAGGGATACCTTCTGGAACCTTCATGTATATGTTCGAATCCAAGTTACCATACAGGTAAGCAGTGACAACATCCATTAGTTTCATTTTCAAGCCCATGTTTACTGCCATCGAGATCAAGTATCTAAAGGTAACTCCATCCATGACCGGGGAATAAGTCTCCTCAAAATTGACACCTGGTCGTTGAGTGAACCCTTGAGCGACGAGCCTTGCTTTGCACCGTACTACCTTATTATTTTCATCTCTCTTTCGAACAAAAACCCACCTATGGCCAACAGGGCGAATGTGGGGAGGAGTTCGACAAACTGGTCCGAACACCTTCCTTTTGTTGAGAGATAATAATTCGGCAGTAATTGTCTGCTGCCAATCTTTCCAATCCGACCTTTTCTTGCAATCAGCGAGCGTGTTAGGCTCAGGATCAAGATCTATGATTGAGGCAATTTTCGTAGCAAAGTTGATATCGACAATCACCGTTGCTCGGTTCAGGGACTCCCCCGTATAAATATAATTTATGGCCATTTCGTCATGGAGCGCATCCGGGGCAAACACTTGCTCTACCAAATTTCCCATTATGGGAGCAAGGTCCTTTAGATTTCCCGCGTCGACGTGTGCGCTCACATCTCCGCTGGGTGTTTCCCCTATGGGAAAGTTTAAGTCCGAAATATCGTGCACTGAATTTTCCGTACTTGTGCCAGGTCTCGACTGGCTCCCCGTTTCAATTTGGGGTACTTTGGCGACAGGCTGCGATAAATCTCTCTTATCCTTTCTCGTCAGGCGTCCCCGAGTACTTGGGATTTGAGTAGCCGGATTTCTCGTCCTTTCAGGCCTTTGGACGGGAGCGGGTATACCATCATTTTTCTTCGGTATTTCAACCCTTTCCAGTGCATTGCGCGCGTGCACATGCGATTTTTTCACAGTCTTTAAGTCACTAAAGTGGTCAGGCAGTTGATTTGCTAAAGACTGCAAATCTATTATCTTTTGGACTTCTCTCTCAGTCTCAGCAGTGCGCGGGTCATGAGCGTGGATCCCTGTGGCTTGCCACGTGATTTCTCGACTTTTAGCATCAAGGGGTTGATTCTCTCCCCCTAAAGTCGGGAAAAGATCCTCGTCAAAAATGCAATCAGCAAAACGAGCCGTGTGACAGTCACCTGTCATGGGGTCCAGATACCTGATTATGGACACAGTCTCATAACCAACGTATATCCCCGACTTACGGAGCGGGCCCATCGCCAATCGCTGAGGGGGTGGTATTGGTACATATACCTGGCAACCGAACCTGCGAAGGTGGGAAATTTTCGGTGCCGACCCTTGCGCAAGTTGAACAGGAGAGTGGATGTTGTAGGCCGACGGTCGAAAGTTGATGAGATTAGCCACGTGTAACACCGCGTGGCCCCAACATGTAGTTGGTAAATTACAACCCTGGAGGAGCGGTCGGGCAATGAATTTAATTCTTTTAATCAATGCCTCGGCAAGTCCATTTTGTGTATGAACATGTGGTACCGAGTGCTCAACTTTGATTCCCATTGCCATGCAATAATCATCGAACGCCTTTGAAGTAAATTCTCCGGCGTTGTCCATTCGAATAGACTTTATACGATAATCCGGGAAATTATTCCTCATTTGTATGATATGTGAGATCAATTTTGCAAAGGCATGGTTCCGTGTTGACAGCAGGCAAACATTGGACCATTTAGAGGAAGCATCAATGAGCACCATAAAGTACCGAAACGGCCCCGTTAGGGGCTGAATTGGACCGCATATGTCCCCTTGGATACGTTCCAAGAACGCGGGGATTTCATCCCTCACCTTGAGGGGCGATGGCCTAATGACTAACTTCCCCTTAGTGCATGCGGAGCACACGAAATCATCGGGATTCGGGAAGTTCTTCACATTAACATTATGGCCATGCGAGTTGTTAATTATATTTCTCATCATCCTAAGTCCGGGGTGGCCTAACCTATCGTGCCAGAGGCAGAAGAGTTCAGAACTTCTAAAGACGGTCTTGAGGGTAGTGTACATGGGCGGTGCTACTATCTTAGTGTAGTATAGGCCTGTGTCAAACGAAGGAAGCCTTTCGATAACATGTTTACCACCGGCATCCCGCTTTGTTATGAGTAGGCACTCCTTGCCATTTTCATCATCGGTCTCAGCATGGAAACCATTAGCGCGGATGTCTCTAAAGCTCAAAAGAGTACGAGTCGACTCCGGGTACAACAATGCATCATTAATGATCAAAGTTGTTCCCATGGGAAGTATAATAGTGGCTCTTCCGGAGCCAACTATGTGAGAACCGCAGCCGGCGATTGTCATAATACTTCCCGGAGATTTTTTAATGGACTCAAAATACTTAGTTTCTCATAAAATGGTATGAGTGGTGGCGCTATCGGCAAGGCGTGCTGATAACGTGTTCCGCAACTCCTGCCGGCGAGTCCGGTCCAAGGTTGCGGAGCGGGAGCGAGCGTCGTAGACGAAGTAGTCGAAGTAGTCGTACACGCGAAAGCAAATGACACAGAGAGATATGGAGGAGACCAGCTTTATTAATCAATGATCAGGGGTTACAATGATGGGCTCCTCGTTGCTTTATATAGGGACTAGGGGGTCAAGGGATAAGTACCCACTTAACGTAAAGTGGGGGAAACGGGAGGGGCTACCCCGTGCGATACGCACGAGGCGCGCCGCCACCCCACGAAGACTCGGTTTCCCAACAGGTTGAACAGGGGAGGCAGGGGTGCGTTGGGTCGGCCTGGCTGGGATGGACTTGGGCCAAGGCTCGGTGGGTTTGCGAAGGCCCTTTTATTTATTTATTTTTAGTTTTGTAAAATATAAACCTAGCTGAAAAATTAGTATTACTATTTTGGCTACTGTCATAATTAATTTGGCACAATTATGAAATAGGGTTGTATATGTTTATTATTTAAAGGCATTTAATAATTGTTTTAGTCACTGGTTTATTCATAAAAGAGCATTTAAATACTTTTACAAAAATGCTGGGTCAGCACCATAATTGGTTATGGAATTTTTGCCACACTTTGAACATTTTATTTTGCAGATTTGAGAAATTCGAATTTTGGACTTTCATTAGAATTTGAATTTGAATCATGATTTGGATCAAGTGAGGATCAGCAACAGCAGGAGTGATGACCTGGCATCATTAGTGGGGGATTACTGTAGCTTAATTATCTGGGTGTCACAGGTAACCGCACAGTTAGCTATCAAGTTCTTGAAGGGATTGGTGTGCCGCTTCGGAGTACCGCCAGAGTCATCACTGACAATGACACCCAATTCACAAGCCGCGCCTTCATGCAATACGTTCAAACCCTCACAAGAAAAGTTTCATTCGCCTCTGTTGCCTATGCGAGAAGTAATGACCAAGATGAGAGGGCGAACACTAAACTGTTGCGAGGACTCAAGACAAGAACTTTTGGTAAGCTGCAGAAGAGCGGCAGGCGCTGGATTGACGAGCTGCCGGTGGTTTCTTGGTCCCTCCATACGACACCAAAACGAGCTACCAACCAGACTCCCTTCTCCCTAGTCTATGGGGCAGAAGCAGTGATCCCCATGGAACTCATATACGGGTCACCTCGTGTATTTGCCTATGATGAAGTAGAGCAAGAGCAGCACCGGCATGATGATGCCATGCTCCTCGAGGAGAACCGCCTTCGGACTGCTAAGCGTGCTGCACACTACCAGCAAGCCTTGCATCGTTATCACAGTCGTAGGGCTCACACCCAGGGCCTTGAGGAAGGTGACCTTGTCCTTAGGCGTGTTTAGTCTGCCAAGGGTGCAAACAAGCTGGTGCCAAAGTGGGAAGGCCCTCACCGGGTAGTACGAGTCACCAGACCTGGCGCAGTCCATTTGGAGACTGAAGATGACATTCAATTGCAGAACTCATGGAACATTGAGCATCTTTGTTTGTACAAGCCTTGCCGATGTTGCATGTAACCCTTTGTAAAAAGCTAGGCGCAGACCATGAGCAACAGATAAATAAACGAAGCATTGGGGGGCCCTAAAACTTGCATGCAGGCATAGCATAACATGAGAATGGCATGATCATGTAGATAAGATCATATGTTCCTTTGTTTTCCTCCGCACTAAACTGCAGGTTCTTGCTATGGACTCGGTCCCGAAAATAAGAAACAGAAACAAGCCTACATATTGGTCCCTGACAAGCCACACAGATAAGTTCCTTTTTATCCATACATGTTCTGTAAGAAGAAAACTTGTGCATAGAGAAACCTCGTCACCTTCGAAGCATTTGTGCTCCCATCCTTTGACCCGAACGTTGCTTTGATCAAGGTGGTTGCAGTGGCTTTTGACAGAGAAGGTTTGATGGGGGGATGGTCCCCTTCCATAGTTTTGAGCCCGGTAGGCCAAGCACCGCGGCAATGAACAGAAGGCACCGACAAGATAACTTGCCGAGGAAACTTGTTTATTTAAAAGTATAGAGGCATTCAACCTCTGCATGAATAGGATACATGCAAAAGTACCCGGCAAGGCTTGTCTTTTTCATTAATATGCGGATAAGCAAGTACAAATCTTATAGAGCACAAACATGGATAAAATAGATTACATATTTAAGACTAAAGTTTGGCAAGTGCCTACATAGTTTAGATTGAAAAAAGATAAGTGCCCTTTCTTGTCCCTCTCCTAGGAACTACCATAGGAGGTGAAGAGGGCAAAAGGAGCACCTGGGCAGAAGCCCGACCTGATCCCGTCAAGGACCATGGGATGGAGCCTGACAAGATCTGGAGGGCGCGAACGAAGGTGAAGGATGCGGAGAGCGGCTAGGCGACCGCGGCTCGGATGCTTCGAGGATGAGACGAGACGGCTCAGGTGCTAGATGGATGAGCCGTGCGAGGCAACAAGGAGGAGGACCCTCGAGGCCAGGTGCATAGGTGGCTTGGAAACTTGAGGCAATGAGGCATGATGTAGGGCCTTAGAGGCGACTCAAGGGCAACGGCGGCTTGATGCTGCGGGGTCACGGTGATGACGGTGAGGCCTACGGAGGCAAGTTGATGGCTGCTGGGCAGAATGGACCGGAGGCAGGGGCTTGCGGGGGCAGCATGGCGGGCACCTCAGCAGTGAAGGCAGCTTGGAAGCCACGCAGCGGCACCTCATGGATGCCTCGCTGATGTAGCGGTTCAAAGCATAGACCAATCGATGGATGGTTGCACACACGGGAGCGTGTAGAATAGAGTAGAGGCGAAAGCGTGGCGACTTGAGGCGCGGTTGTTTACTCGGCGGCAATGGCAGACGGCTTGTGGCGAGGCAATACCGCCCATGACAGGGGCGTCTTGACAACAACGATGAACTAGCGATAGTAGCTCAGAGGCAGGGGAGCTTGCAGTGACGGTGGCTCGAGGCTATGACGAAGGCGGCTTATACGCGAGGCCATGGGTGAGGTGCCCTAGTGGCTGGCGGCGCAAGGCGAGGCCGGTGAGGCAACGGTGGACGTTGGTAGACCACGGCGGCAGCTCAGCGGCGACTTGGAGTGGAGCAAGGTGGAGACAACGAGGCGGGGCGACGCCAACAACTAGGAGTCGCGACAGAGGCGGCTCGCGGCGACCCACCGCGATGTGATTTGGCAACAGCGTCTTGAAACCATATGGTAGAGATAACGAGGAGGCTCCGGTGGTGGTTCCTTGAGGCCACGGAGACCCACCGGCTCAACATGAAGGCGAGGTGAAGCCGATGGACCGAGACGTTGGTGAGGAGGAGCAGCATGGCGGGGCTGCAGCGACGACTCACAGTGGCGGCGGAGGCGGCCGCCTTGATTTGAGGTGGCGGGCACCAGAGGAATCCGGGTCGTGGCCGGCTCCATTTCCGGGTCGTAATTGCTTTGACCGAATTTTCCTTTTCCAAGTATTGTGCTATGGCATCTTATACATGCCATATCTATCTTTTAGAAATAGCAACAACGGATTGCTTCTTTCTTTCCTTTTGGCTTGACCCTTCTCTTGGCAGCGTCTTACCTTGTTTATTTTTAACATAATCGGTCGTAGTACGAAACCAGCTAAGCACATCATCATTGAAATCTCTGTAAGGTGAGACACCGTGCATTGAGGGCAGTACTAGAATTGCGTCAGCCCTTGATTAACAAAAATTAAAGTTGATATCACCCTAAACCGCAACGCACAACACATTGATGAACTCGGATTTGATTTGTGTCCTTCTGTGCCGGCTCATCTTCAACCAAAAAATTGTAAACTCCCAAATCCCTGGTAAAGATCCCTCCAAGAACTCAACACCACCGTGTGTAGCCCCATGGTGAGCGCCAACTATCGTGGTTTTGTCACGGCAGATGTCCTAGTGTGAGAACTTAGTCCTGAGGCCAACGCATCTAAGTGATAGCCTGAATGGGGTTGAGCGGGACGAGAGACGCGAGATTTTACCTATGTTCGGCCCCTCACGGTGGAGATCAAAGCCTACATCCATCTTGATTGACATTGATGATAATGACTATCTCTGTTACAAGGGTGGTGTTTCACTACCTCTATATCAAGAGCATCTACATTGATGTTGACTAAGACTTGTCTGTCTAAGCCCTAAAACTTGTCTATTGAGACCTCACCCTCTTGGGGTGCCCTGCCCCTCCTTATAGAAGTTGAAGGGGCGGGTTACATGTAGAGTCCAAGTCGGATTAAGACTTATTCTATTCTGACTTCTCTCCATGGGCTTCTTAACGCCTTGGGCTTCTCTCCATGGGCTTCTTAACGCCTTGGACTTCTTAACTCCAGGCAACTCATCTCTAAGACTCATCTCTGTGACTCCATGCATCTGTCGGGTCACAATCTGTCAGCCGGGTTACAATCTGTCTGTTGGGTTATAACTGTCTGCCAGGTTATAATTGTCTGCCAGGTTACAACTGTCTGTCGGGTCTCGCCTACCGGGGCTCACCTGCCGGGTTAGGATCTGAGATGACTTAACAGGGTTGCTTAAGTCTAGAGATGACTTAACGTCAGGGTGACTTAAACCCAAAAATGACTTAAGCGTTAGGGCGGCTTATCCTTATGAGCTGGGTCTTGGTCGTGGGGAATATCCCCAACACATCCCTTCTGTTTCTATGATGACTTAGTTCCCCTGGCATTTCTATTTCTTCACTATGATCTTTGTCAAATTCATCATAGTTTGACGAATTTCTAAAAATATCCCATTCACCCCCCTCTGGGAGTAAACTTGTGCTTTCAAAGACATCTATTCCGAAGAGGAAGAACGAGGTGTAGACATTGAGGAGCAGCCATTGTTCATCGATGAGCTCACCAAAAGAGGCCATGCACAAAAAAGGAATCAAAGCATCCACCGGGGATCATACATGAAAGATGAAGGCAAGTTGATTTGCGAGAGTTGGAAGCAAATAGGGCAAGATCCCAAGACCATCGCTGAGCAAAAAGGTGTCATTTGGGGGAGAGTTAATAAGACCTTTCATGAACGTAGGAAGTTGCGGCCCTACAAGGTTGCGAGCACCCGTGGCATCAACTCAATCCTAAAAATATGGGGGTTCATACAACAAGAATGCAAGAAGTTTTGTGCGGCGCTTGAGAGCGTTCAATCCCGTCATGTGAGTGGCCTACGCATCGGCGACTTGGTATGAATTTCTTCTCTTTGTTTATGTTTGTTGCAATTTTATGCTTGTCGTTACATTGTGACCTTCACTTTGATTGTGTAGGCATTCCAAACTTTTGAAACCTTCAAGGCCTGGCACGCGAACAAGCCATTCACCCTCACCCATTGTTGGGTGCTCATCAAAGATTGGCCCAAGTTCAAAGATCAATATGCCACTCTATAGAAGAATGGAGGGCCAGCGGCCGTGGCTAGGGATGAATACAACATGAAGAGACTGAGGGGCAAGACCAACTCGGAGGTGGACAAGACACATGATGTGCCATCTTTCTCCTTGCAAGAAACTTTGCAAGGCATGTGATTTCTACTACACAACTTGTTCTTGTAGACTCGTGTTGGGCCTCCAAGCGCAGAGTTTTGTAGGATAGTAGCAGATTTCCCTCAAGTGGGTGACCTAAGGTTTATCAATCCGTGGGAGGCATAGGATGAAGATGGTCTATCTCAAACAACCCTGCAACCAAATAACAAAGAGTCTCTTATGTCCCCAACACACCCAATACAATTGTAAATTGTATAGGTGCACTAGTTCGGCGAAGAGATGGTGATACAAGTGTAGTAATGATAGTAGATATTGATTTTTGTAAAAGAAACAATAAAAAATAGCAAGGTAGCAAGTAACAAAAGTGAGCACAAACGATATTGAAATTCTTGAAAATGAGGACTAGGGTCCATACTTTCGCTAGTGCAATCTCTAAACAATGCTAATATAATTGGATGATATAACCATCCCTCAACGTGCGATGAAAAATCATTCCAAAGTTCCTATCTAATGGATAACATAAGAAATTGTTTGTAGGTACGAAACCACCTCAAATTTATCCTTTTCGATCGATCTATCCAGTAGTTCATACTAAGATAACACCAAGTTATCCTTTCCGATCGATCTATCTAAGATTTCGTACTAAAATAACACCATATGATACACATCAACCAACTCTAATGTCACCTAGATACTCCAATGTTAGTGCTAGAATTCGTGAGTTGATTATAGGATATGCATCAAACAATTTCAGATTCATAATACTCAATCAAACACACAGAACCTCAAAGTGTGCCCCAAGATTTCTACCGGAGAACCAAGGAGGAAAATGTGCATCCCAATGTCACCTCGGGAATCCGCGAGTTGAGTGCCAAAACATATATCAAGTGAATCAATATGATACCCATTGTCACCACGGGTATCCATAGCAATACACACATCAAGTGCTCTCAAATCCATACAAGTATTCAATCCGATAAAATGAAATCTCAAAGGGACAACTCAATTCATCACAACAAGATAGAGGGAGAAACACCATATGATCCAACTATATTAACAAAGCCCGTGATACATCAAGATCGTGCCGAATCAAGAACACGAGAGAGAGAGAGAGATTAAACACATAGCTACTGGTAGAAACCCTCAGCCCTGAGGGTGGACTACTCCCTCCTCATCATGGTGGCCGCCGGGATGATGAAGATGGCCACCGGTGATGATTTCCCCTGCCGGCAGGGTACCGGAACAGGGTCTAGATTGGTTTTTTGTGGCTACAGAGGCTTGTCGCGGTGGAACTTTCGATCTAGGATTATTTCTAGGTGGTTTCTGTATTTATAGGATTTTTTGGCATCGGTCTCACGTCCAGATGGGCTTCAAGTGGCCCACCACCCACCAGCTCACGGGCAAGGCCCCTGGCGCCCCCTGGTAGGTGGTGGCCACCTCCCTCACCTTCCATTCCTCCCACGAAGCTTCTAGTGCCTCTTTTGTTCCAAAAACAATCGTAAAAAAGTTTCATTGCATTTGGAGAACTTTTATTTCTGCATGAAAAACAACACGTTAGTTCTGCTGAAAACAGCGTCAGTCCGGGTTAGTTCCATTCAAATCATAACAAAACCATATAAAATTGTTGTAAACATGGCATGAATACTTCATAAACTAAAGATACGTTGGAGACGTATCAGCATCCCCAAGCTTAATGCCTACTCGTCCTCAAGAAGGTAAATGATGAAAGAAATAATTTTTGAAGTGTGAAAGCTAGCAAAGTTCATAAGTTTGATCAATGATAATTTCAGTCACTTTTCCTAGCATCATAACAACAAAGCTTTCTCATAAAAATCATCCTGATAGAGTCACAATCAATTTGGTTCAAACAGTGCCTTCTCTTGAAACTTAACAACATATGTTCTTAGTCATCAAACAATTGCAATCCAACTTATTCAAGAAAGTCTAAGTAAGAGCTCCACATACTCAATCATCGTATAGTCTTCTATGATTGGTAGTACTCAAAGCATATTTTTAGAACAAATGGCATCCATCGAACACAGAGAAAGATAGGGGTTGAATATTTCGCCTCCCAACTCATTTATCATAGAGATAATTGTCAACAATAACAAATCTTGATCAAATATATTTGACTGGTCATATGTGCCTAGATCTTTCCCCATCACATGATGCTTGCCAACTAGAGAATAGTTGAAGTTGAAATGAGAATTCATATTGTTGACTCTTTGCATAAAAGTAAATATTGAAAAGTAAAAGATAGGCCTTTCGCAGAGGGAAGCAGAGGTTGTCACGTGATTTTAATTTTTGGATGCCCAAGCTCTTAATGCAAAGGAACGTCACGTTATCTTGCCCCTTATGATATCAACCTTTATTATGCAGTCTGTCGCTTTTATTACTTTGCCATCACAAGTTTGTACAATGCTTATTTTCCCTTACAATAAAAGATCAAACATATTTAGGAGCAATTTTTATTGCTTTATGCACCGATTACAACTTACTTGAATGATCTTATTCAATCCATAGGTAGTTATGGTGGACATTCATGGCAAGAAACTGGGTTTAAGGGTTTTTGAATGCACAATTAGTATCTGTACTTAGTACGAATTTTTGGCTAGCAAAAGATCCTAAGGAAACACCACATGTTGGAGGGTCCATAACAATATAAATTCTATGCAAATATACACAACCATAACTCATTATGTTGTCTTCCTTGTCAAACTTCAACTAATTTTCTCAAGTTTGAAAATAATTAACAGGTATTCATAATCATAGAAGATGTCCAAGATAATATATTTGTATGTGAAAGTTCTCTTCCTTATACTAATCATTCATGAATTGCTTGTATGACCAATGTTGTGATTGTCAAGCTTCAATAGATTTCACTTTCTAAACCTAATGTGAAGCTACTACTAGGCATGATATGAACATATAATTTCTACTTCATGATATACTATTCATCAAACAATTTACTCAGTGGATATAAGTGAAGCACAAGAGTAAATGACAAGCTACTCCAAAAAGATATAAGTGAAGATCAAGCGAGTAGTTAAGTAAATGGGTAGCCATTTGAGGACTCTCTTTTGAGGAATCTCTCTTATTTAAAAACCTTTCAGATCTAAGTATTTTATTAAAACAGAAATCAAAACAAAATAAAATGACATTCCAAGAATAGCACATCTCATGCGAAGAAGCAAAAACTTAGGCTCAACCGATACTAATAGATAATTGTTGATGAAGAAAGGTGGGATGCCTATCGGGGCATCCCCAAGCTTAGATGCTTGAGACTTCTTAAATATTAATTTGGGATGCCTTGGGCATACCCAAGCTTGAGCTCCTGTGTCTTCTTCATTCCGCTCATTATTTAAGAAGAGGCCTAGGGCCTCGCTCTATAAATAGGACTAGCCACCACAGAGTAGAGGCATCTAGAGAATAGATAGATCAGAGAGAGAGAGAGAGAGAGAGAGAGAGAGAGAGAGAGAGAAGCGACTGAACTCACCCAAGCAGTTCGTCGCACTAGCTCAAGAACAGCCCCTCGCGAGGCTGCTCTCCCTTTGTATTGTTCATCATTAGCCCCTGAGGCAATCCACCACACCACACACTGGAGTAGGGTATTACACCGCAATGGTGGCCTAAACCAGTATAAATCTCGTGTCCCTTGTGTGTTTATCTTTCTTGCTTAGATCCTTGTGAGACTTCGAGACGTGAGCTGGTAGGGGAAAGATCTTCGTGCAACCTAGTGTTCGAACCTCAAGGGTCTGCCGGAACCCAAAACCAACATTTGGCACGCCAGGTAGGGGTGCGCCGGAATCTTTCTTCCGCTAGTCGCGCGTGATCTTCCACCGTGTCCATGGCTGACGCTAGTCGAGCTCGCGCTGAGCGTCGGGCTGCTCTCGCCACCCGCGTCACCCAGACGGCGCCCGTCGGTGGTCGGCCCCGTCGTTCCCCGTCGCCTGCCGCCAATGCCGCCACCAGCCCGGCGGGGAACGAGCAGCAGGCCTCGTCCTTGCATCCTTCGGTGCGGCGCGATGGCCGCACCGCCACCCCATCGCTAACCCCAGCCGGTTCGTCGTCCCACGCCCGTCGTGCCCCCACGGACACGCACGTTGTGCTGCTCCTGGCGCGTGCGCTCCTGCACTACCATTCCATCGACGACCTCTACAAGGACTGGCTCGCCCGCATCACCGAGCTCGTCAGCGCCGCAGGGGGCTCTCCCATGCCGTCCCTCTCGCTGCCTCGCCCTCCATCCTACGCAGGAGGCGACGAGCAGGAGGTGCCTCCACCGCGTCCTCCCCAAGAAGGCGCCCTGGCCCCAAGGCACGCGGCCATAGGACGAGACCCTCCGCGTCCGGTGCCTGCGCGACAAGAAAGGAGCCACCAAGAGATCCCTCGATCCCAAGAAGGTGCTCGCGTGCTCCCAGCACCGGTGCGCCATGCCCGCATCGTTGCACTGCCACGTCAAGACCCCGCGCTGCTCTAGGAAGCGGTGCGCGGGAATCTCTAGGAGCAAGCCCCGCATCAGCAGAGAGCTCCGGTGGCCACCGCAAGCTGCCGCGCCTTCATCGCCGAGCTGCGTAGCATCGCATGGCCTGCGAAGTTCAAGCCGAACCTGCCTCTGCGCTACGATGGAACTGCCGACCCCGCGGAGTTCCTCCAGCTCTACGAGCTGGGCATCAAAGCCGCCAATAGGGACGAAAAGGTCATGGCGAATTGATTTCCCATGGCGCTCAATGACGGTGCCCGCACCTGGCTCTTGAACCTGGCTCCTGGCACGATCTCCTCCTGGGACGAGATGCCACCCGCTTCATCGCCAACTTCCAAGGCACTCGCGACCGGCCCCCGGCCATGAGTGACCTGCGCCGCATCAAGCAACAGCCAGGAGAGACCCTGCAGAAGTACATCCAGCGCTTCAACAACGCCCGCCTCAAGATCCCCAGGGTGACTGAGGAAGCCATCATCTTAGCCTTCTCCGACGGCGTGCGTGACATCAAGATGAAAGAGGAGCTAGCAATCCATGAAGACCTATGCACAACACTAGAGCTGTTCAACTTGGCGACCAAGTGCGCCAGGGCCGAGGAAGGGCGCCTCTCCCTCCTCGAGCTTCCAGCTTCCGATCGAGAAGAGAAGAAGCCCAAGGTCAAGGATGTGAAGCGCAAGGGGGCTGCCATGCCCGCGGCAGAGCCAGACACCAAGCGAGGCAAGGATCAACCTGAGTCATCCAAGGGCAGCCGCTACTGCATGTACCATGACCTCCACACCCACAACACCAATGAATGTCAAGAACTCAGGGCCGTGCGAGATGGGCGTATCGGCCGACGTCCCGACCGCAACGATCGGGGCTATGCATGAGGAGGAGGAAGCGGTGGAGGACGATGGGAAGACCGTGGCCCTCGCCAAGGGTGGCGTGACCAACCTCGCAAGGACCACTGGCAGGACCAGCCTCGCGAGGGAGGTTGGAGGGATCAGCCTCGTGAGGACCGCCCTCAAGGCAACGCATGCCTCCCTCCTCTGCCACCACCGCCAAGGAGGAATGAAGTCCATCACCAGGACGAGGGGGGTGGGGGCTTCCAGGAGCCGTGCACGATCGCTTGCATCCTGGGCGGCGCTCAGGCCCCAGCCTCTCAGCGCATCTTCAAGCAGCTTGCTCGCGAGGTGAATGCAGTCCTCCCCAAGCTTGAGGCCACGCGCCCTCTCTCGTGGTCAGCATGCGCTATCAAGTTCAGCGCAGCGGATCAGCTCAAGTGCGCAGCGATGGCAAGAGTCCTCCCGATGCTTTGTTCCCCAGTCATCAGCAATGTGCAAGTCACCAGGACCCTCATCGATGGCGGAGCTGGACTCAACGTCCTGTCCGTCGAGACATTCAACAATCTCTAAGTGCCATATGATCAGCTTCTGCCAACCAAGCCTTTCTCAGGAGTCACTGATGGTTCCACTGTTCCGATAGGGCAAGTTTGCCTTCCTGTCACATTTGGGCAGTGCAACAACTACCACACTGAGCTCATTGACTTCGACGTCACCCACATTCGCCTGCCATACAATGCCATCCTCGGGTACCCAGCTCTAGCCAAGTTCATGGCAGTGACTCACCACGGCTACAATGTCCTCAAGATGCCAAGAAGCGGTGGAATCATCACAGTGCCTTGTGAGGAAAGGGATGCAGTGTGTTCTCTTGAGCGTGCCTTCCAAGCCGCGGCAATCGAAGACCCAAATCGCAGGAGCGGGAGGCTTCCAGAGGCGGTCCCTAAGAAGAAGAAGGCTTCACCTGGCTCGAACACTCACGAGGCAGGCACCTCCGGAGGCGTTGTGTCCGGATCCGCGCCCGTTCAAGGGGCGCCACGCTCTGTCGCATAGGAAGGCGTGCCCAGCGCCCTCCTCGGGCAGGGCTTGGGGGCTCTGTCTTGGAGAGCCACTGACTTTGCCAGGGTCACGAGGGAGGTGCTCGGGCACCACTTGGAGGCGTGCTTCAAGGCAAGTTTCCCTCAAGAAGGCATGAGGCAAGGAGGGTCAAACCCTTAGGAGTTCATCGCGAGGAACATTCAGGAGCTACAGGAGTCAAGAGTCATGCGCGGCAGCCGCCGCCTAACCATCGTAGCCCCACATCTCGGCGAGGATGGTGGGCTGCGCGTCTGCATCGACATACCAGGGCTCAACCGAGCCGCGTCTCAGGAGCGCCTCTGGCCTTCACGCGTGGGGCGTTGTGAGGGTCCACCTCACAGCTATGTTCGCATGCCCTTCGGCCTGCCGAACGCGGCTGCTGCCCACCAACAAGTGATGAGGAGCATCCTGGAAGCTCAGGTGGCCAGGCACTGCACGTTCCTGGAGGAGATGGAGATGGACCTTGAGGAGCCGCCCGGACCCCTAGAGCCTCCCGAGGCTCAGGGCTCGGAAGGCTCGTGAGGGCTGGCTTCTTCACCACGCGTAGTCAGCTACTCCGACACTCGCTCTGCAATGGTATCAGGTGACATCTTTCGAAGTTCTATTTTCAGCTGGGAGCGCCCGCAGGGCCGCATCATTCCCAGGTCGCGTGGGTCCGTCCCTGCAGCATGTATCCGTTTTGCATATGCTCTTTACCTACCTTGTTGGGGCGCCCCTCGGGCTGCATTATCCCCAAGCTGCTCAGGCCAAACCCAGTGGCGTTTGCCTCTTTCTGCATCTATCTAAATGGATCTGCTCCTCCACGCTTAACCTGATTCCCATGGATATCATCCGCTGCTTATCGTGGACCTCTCCGCTCTCATGCAAAGCGCTTGCACGTTAAAAGGGGGGCGCCTGAGCATAGCAACTCATGGGCTCTTACTGGCTCTCCAGCCCTCACCCCCTGGTCTTGACCCTCGACATCACGACCTGTCATACTAGTGGTGGCTGAGCTCGCTCGAGGGCCGGGACCTGAGGACGTAGAGCATTTGCATTCTAACCACCCTGCAGGAACACACCATTGATAAAGGCCCCGAGCTAGGCGCAACCCGCCTCGAGGTAGGGCCTCGTGAGTCCCGCGCTGGCTCACTGGTGCCCAGATACACCTCTCCTAGCCCTACCGTGCCAGCCACGTGTCAGGTCGGGGCTGTACACGCCCCCGGGGATCCTCCCGGAGGGGAGCCCCCTCCCACGTACCAGTGGAAGCACCATGCTCCGCGCTGGCCGACGACACTGCCGAGGAGCGGCTATGTGTGACGCCCGGATAGTTACGCTACAGTAAGCCTCTACTAATGGTGCCACGTCACCTCGGTTACTGTTGATAAACTCGAGTTAGTTCAAAAACGATTCAAATTAAAATATAAAATATAGGCAAACAGTAAAATTTTCAAATATCAAAACTAAAATAGTTCAGGTTGTGCCAAATAATGCATAGGTAATTATGGTGAAGAACCACGCTTTTATAAAATGCCTAAGTACTCTAAAATGAATAAAGTAGTAGCAAAAACAATTATTTGAATGCTTTAAAATAATAAACAAATATTGTACTAGTTTATCTAGTCACCAAACTTTTTGTGGCGGTACTAAATATGGCTAGTATTTGTTTTGACAAGTGGCACTTCTTACAAAATTCTTTTGGTGGCTCAACTTAAATGCAAAACATGAGCTAAGATTTAAAACAAAGAATTAAAGAGAAAAGAAAAAAGGAAAAAAGGCCTACAAACTACTTTGCCACTAGGCCATAAGTGGCCACGCGGCCCAGCTCACCTCCCCATCTCCTTCCTGTTCACAGAAGCCTCGTGGACAGATGGGGCGCGTCCGTGGCCGGGATGGCCACGCGCCGGCCATCCAGTGACGCCCCGACATCCTATAGGTACCCCGACGCCCTTTCCTGAACCCTAGCCTATCCACTCCTTACCCCGCTCTCCCTCTCCCATTACAGAAGCCGCCCACCGCCACCATCGCCGCCACCTCATCGATCCGGTGGCCACCGGCCTCCCCTCCTCGCGCCAAGGCGTCCAGGAGCTTCGCCATCGTCGTCTCGTTCGCCTACGTGCTCTGAACCGAGCCGGGACAGCCCGTACGCTCGCCATCGAGCTCATCTCCGTCGCTGTTCGTCGTTGGTTCCGACGGCTTCACTGCATCCCGCGCCTCCCCGAGCGTCTCCCCGTCAACGATGTGAGCCGACATGCTTTTCCCCTCTGCCTTCCCCTTGATCTGCATCCTCTGACCGCCGTGCTCATCGTTGTCGTCCCCGCGCTCAGCCGCCATGGCCGGAGCTCGCTCCGCGCGTGCTCGTCCGCGGCCCTGACCACGCCCGTTTCCCCGCTCACCCCAGCGCGCGACCGCCTCGCCACCTAGCTGCTTAGCTTGCTCGAATTCGAGTCGCAGCACCACACTCGCACACATCCGAGCCCCGACCCCCGCTCTGCTTGTCGTTGTTGTTGCCACCAGCCACCTCCGGCCAACCCGCCGCTGCTAGCGCTGCCGATGCCCTATGCATGCGCCGCCCGTGCCTTGCCTCCCTCCCGTGTGTGCGCTGTTGCTACTGCCTCGTGCCCGACCTAGTCCCCCTTCCACTGCCGACGACGTCTGCCCGCGCGCCTCGCTGCACCTGCCGGAGACCTCCCTTGCCTGCACGCCTCCTCCCCCATGCTCACCCCCTGCGCATGTGGCCACGCCCCCAGTCGCCTCCCTGCTCGCGCGACGCCGCAGGGCGCCGGTGCTCATCCCGCGCGTGCCGACAACAGCGCCGGTTGCGCCCATCGCCCCCCGCGGCCCGTGCTGCCCGTCCGCGTGGCCCCTCGCTGGCGGCGCCTTCCGCTGCTGCTCCAGCCACCCCTCCGCCGCCTCCCTGGCTCCGGCCGTCGGCGCCTATTGTGCCGTGCGTGCCGGTCGGGGGGAATCCCAGCCGAGGCCATGGCCTCGCCCTCGATGGGCGCTCACTCCTGGTAACCGCTCGCCCGGGCACCCGTTTGGCCCTATGGGCCACTGCCCAGTGGGCCCCCCATGCCCTTGTTTTAAAAAAAGGAATTATAAAAAAGGGAGAATAAAAATAATAATAATTAATTAATTAATTATCTAAATAAATTAACTTATTTAATCCTAATTAGACTAACCTAATCACTAATTAAAATAATTGATCTGTTTTAGTTAATCATAGTCAATGACAGACGGGCCCCACTGCCCTGTTTGACCGGTCAACGGTCAACGCTGACTGCTGGCGTCACGCTGACGTATGATGACGCAATAACATTTTTGAATTAAATAATTCTGTTATTTCTATATATAATTTAAAACTTTGAAAATTAATATAAAATAAACCGTAGCTCTGTTGAAAAAACTTTGTACGTGAAAGTTGCTCAGAACGACGAGACGAATCCAGCATCGCATCCCGTTCGTCTGCCACACATCCCTAACCTTTCGAACTCGCAACTTTCCCCCTCCGGCTCCTCTGCCCGGAAACACGAAACACCGGGGATACTTCCCAGATGTTTCCCCCCTTCACCGGCATCACCTCATACCGCATTAGGGCACGCCTAGCATCACGTTTTGCTTTGTCATGCATCGTCATGCATCTGTTTGCATTGTATTCATTGTTTCTTCCCCCTCTTCTTCCGCTAGACACCGAGACCGACGCCGCTGCTACCCAGTACGACTATGGAGTTGACGACCCCTCTCTCTTGCCAGAGCAACCAGGCAAGTCCCCCCCCTTGATCACCAGATGTCGCCTATTCTTCTCTATACTGCTTGCATTAGAGTAGTGTAGCATGTTACTGCTTTCCGTTAATCCTATTCTGATGCATAGCTTGTCATTGTTGCTACAGTCATTGATACCTTACCTGCAATCCTAAATGCTTAGTATAGGATGCTAGTTTATCATCATTGGCCCTACATTCTCGTCATTCTGCCTTGCTATACTATTGGGCCGTGATCACTCGGGAGGTGATCACGGGTATATACTATACATATATACATATTACAGATGGTGACTAAAGTCGGGTCGGCTCGAGGAGTACCCGCGAGTGATTCGCGGATTGGGGGCTGAAAGGACCTTTGTCCCGACGGCCCTCTGTGTGGATCTTTGTGGCGGAGCGACAGGGCAGGTTGAGACCACATGGGAGACAAGTGGGCCTAGCCTTGGTCGGCGTTCGCGATTGCTTCATAATAACACGCTTAACGAGATCTTGGTATTTGATCTGAGTCTGGCTACTAGCCTATACGCACTAACCAACTACGCGGGAATAGTTATGGGCACTCGGCGTCGTGGTATCAGCCGAAGCCTTCGTGACATCAGTGACTGAGCGGCGCACGCCAGATTGGACCGCGTAACGTGACTTCCTTTGTAATGGAGGTTGCTAGGTCTGCTTCCGGCCGCCCACGCAACGTGCAGGTGTGCAATGGGCCCAGACCCCTGCACATATAGGATTTAGACCGGCGTGCTGACCTGTCTGTTGTGCCTAGGTGGGGCTGCGACGTGTTGATCTTCCGAGGCCAGGCATGACCCAGGAAAGTGTGTCCGGCCAAATGGGATCGAGCGTGTTGGGTTATGTGGTGCACCCCTGCAGGGAAGTTAATCTATTTGAATAGCCGTGTCCCTCGGTAAAAGGACGACCCGGAGTTGTACCTTGACCTTATGACAACTAGAACCGGATACTTAATAAAACACACCCAGAAAAGTTCCACAGACAACCCGGTGATCGCTTTTCCACAGGGCGATGAGGGGAGGATCGCCGGGTAGGATTATGCTATGCGATGCTACTTGGAGGACTTCAATCTAGCCTCTTCTACATGTTGCAAGACGGAGGCTGCCATAAGCGTAGTCTTTGATAGGACTAGCTATCGCCCTCTTATTCTGGCATTCTGCAGTTCAGTCCACTGATATGGCCTCCTTACACATATACCCATGCATATGTAGTGTAGCTCCTTGCTTGCGAGTACTTTGGATGAGTACTCACGGTTGCTTTGCTCCCTCTTTTCCCTCATTTTCCTCTTCTTCTCGGATGCTGCAACCAGACGTTGGAGCCCAGGATCCAAACGCCACCGTCGACGACTACTACTACTCTGGAGGTCCTACTACTACGTGCAGGCCGCTGACGACGACCAGGAGTAGTTTAGGAGGATCCCAGGCAGGAGGCCTGCGCCTCTTTCGATCTGTATCCCAGTTTGTGCTAGCCTTCTTAAGGAAAACTTGTTTAACTAATGTCTGTACTCAGATATTGTTGCTTCCACTGACTTGTTTATGTCGAGCACTTGTATTCGAGCCCTCGAGGCCCCTGGCTTGTAATATGATGCTTATATGACTTATTTACTTTTAAAGTTGTGTTGTGATATCTTCCCGTGAGTCCCTGATCTTGATCGTACACATTTGCGTGCATGATTAGTGTATGATTGAACCGGGGGCGTCACACTATGCCCGTACACATACGGAAGCACTATGCTCCACGCTGGTGATAAACAACTGAGGGCGGCCCACGGCTGTACCAACCTGAAGGAGCCCAGAGCTCAGTGTCTGGCACCATCGCAATGCCTCCCCTCGGGAGTGCTGCACGAGGCGGATAAACACGGGGGCTGCGCCCAGGCTACGCCCCAATGCATGCCACCCAGCCAAGTCCCTCGGACCTAGTCATCGCGCGCCTCTCCCCGAGCAAAGCCAAGGTATGAAGACTCGTTTGCATGTCAAGGGGGACTCCTGAGCATCGTGACTCGGGAGCCTAACTGGTCACGTAGCCCCTCACTCCTTAGTCCCGTCCTGGTTTCCGGTCGAGGCTAACGGCGGCTGAGGTATGCGCGGGGCTAGGCCCTGCCGACGTAGAATGACAAATCCACTCCTATGCCTCCCTTCCCAAATTGTTGTTTGCGCGTCAAGGGGGACTCCTGAGCATCGCGACTCAGGAGCCTAACTTGCCACATAGCCGCTCACTTCTTAGTCCCGTCCTGGTTTCCGGTCGGGGCTAACGGTGGCTGAGGTATGCGCGGAGCCGGGCCCTGGCGACGTAGAACACGCGCAAATGGGAGGGAAAATGCAAACTCTAGGGAATTCAAAAGCAAATATTACAAGTCATAGAATGTTTCACAACACCAAACACAAGTTGAAACGCCTCCACGAGGCATGGTGCATGTTGCGGGAATTAAAACAGGACAGAAGCCGCAAAGGGATCACTTTCCAGTGGCGCCGCCGCTTGTGGTGAAGTCGTGCTGGACGGCTCCGCCTACTGAAGCCGCGGAACTGGCGGCGTCGCGGCTGGGCAAGGTGCTGAAGGCAGAACCTCCCCAGCAAAGCCTCAGCTCGGCCCTTCACGGCCTCAGCAGCAGCGGCGGCGAGGTCGCCGCTCACAGGGTCCAGCAGACTGTTGAGGTCGACGTTGGGGTCGCGAAGGTAGACGTGGTTGAGGACGCACGTCAGCACTGCAGATGACAAGGCACGCGCCTCGGCCTCTGCCGTAGGGACAAGGCCGTCCGCGACATCTTCAAGCACACGGACCAGGAAGGGAAGCAGCTCGGCAGGGCTGTCCTCTTCGCCAGCCAACGACTTCTCTAAGCCGCCCTCATAGAGCGTCTTCAGCGCAGTGCGAGCCTCCTCCAGCTTGGCGAAGGCCACTCGATCCTCGTCCAGGACCTTCGCCTTGAGATCCAGCTCGGTCCTCTCCACCTTCAGCGCCTACTCCAGCGTCTCCAACTAGCCATGGTGGTCATCAAGCTCGGCGTCCCGGTCCTTGACGATAGCCTCTCGAGCCTTCATCTCCTCCTCCTTCTCCTGGCGGATGCGGACCTCCTTCGCGAGCTCGTCATGCAGGCCTTGCAGCTCGACCTCCAACGCCTTGCAGCGGCCCCGGGCATCCGCAGTGTCTCCCTGGGAAGCATAGCGAGCGGCCTTGGCCTGGTGGGCGGCTTGCTTCTCCTCGTCGGAGGAAGACGCAGCCTGGCTCAGCGCCGCTCGGATAGAGGCGGCAGAGCGGGCGCAGCCAGAAGCTAGCTCCAGGCACCCGACCACCAGGCGGGGGTCCGCGCTCTGGAGATCCTCCCGCAGCCGGCTCAGTTCATTGGCAGCCTGGTCCAAGACGAAAGAGGGATCAAAAGAGACGGGAGCCGGTGGAGCAGGCAAAGAGGATGGCATTGTGATCACGGCTTGGGAGGAAGGAGCCTCCCGGGCCTTGGACACCTCAACGGCAGCATCAAGCCCAGGCACCTCCAGCGTCAGCGGGGCCACAGGGGATGACTCCTCGCCAGAGTGTCCCTGTTGGGCTCGCGAGGACGGCCGGGCAGGGAAGGCACAAGCCTCGAGGCCTCCTTTCCCCGCAGATGAAGGCAGTGCCTCGGCAGAGAACTCGCCTCAAGCAGGGCCACAGAAGCCCCTTTCAACCTCTTCGCCGCAGGTGCCGGCCTGGCCAAAAGAGTGCAGATGTCAAGTCTCAGCGGCAGAAACAAAGCAAAGCACGGATCGAGCACTTACTGGTCGTCGTTCGCGAACTCAAGCAGCCTCCGGCCAAATTTGAAGCCCGAGAGCCTACAGCTGGGGTTAGTCTTGGGTGGTCCGGAAGCAGAGGGCGCTTCGGGAAGGCCGGAGCTGGCCTCAGACCGCCCCGGAGCCAGAGCGGACCCTGGGAGAACCAGCCCCGACCTGCCCTTCCTCGGGACCAGGGGAGAATCCTCCCCTCCTCGCCTGGCGCCGGCCTCGCCGTCGTCCTGCATGGAGCGGAGGGCGCGGGACCTGCATTGTGGGAAGGAATCCCCCGACTCCTTGCCAGTCGCCTCGGAGTCAGACTCTTCTTCCTCCTCCTCCTCTTCTTCCTCCTCACTCCCGCTGGAGTCGCTAGAGTACACATTCACCATCGGCAACGCCGCCAGATCCTTGGGAGCTTCTGCGGGCACTAGCCCCTCACAGTTGAAGGTGGGCATGGCATTCACCACCTCCTCCCAATCGCCACGAAGGAACAGGGGGACGAGAGCGCCCTCCGGCCTCGCCACGTCTCCCCCGACCAAGGAGTGGAGAGCCGCAACCAGATCTTCGTCGGCCAGGGCCATGGGGCTCAGGCGAAGGGCGGCATCCGCTTGCCCAAGCCTCCACAATGGGAGCGAGTGCTCGCAGAGTGGAGCCACCTGGTGCTCCAGGAACTCCCTCAGGAGCATGGCCCCGGTCAGCTTCGCCGCCCCCAGGTTGCTTGGCCTCAGGTCCGCGTTCATCCTCTTCAGCACCGCCCTCACGCGCGGGTCGACAAGGTCCGCGCGAGACCACGCATCAACGGCCTTGGGCTGCCCCGTAGGCAGCACCAGTCGGGGGTGGATGCGCCCGGCATCCACCATGACCCACTTGCTCCGGAAGCCTTCGATCCTCTTCCGAGGCTTCGAGATGGCGTTGAATTGGAGTATGCGATGAAGCTCGCGCATGCGGTGATTGGGCCACGGGAAACCCGGAGGTAAAAGTAATGACGCAGCAAGGCCACTGAGGGCTTTACCCCAACATGAGCCTCACAATAGTAGGCGAAAATTTCTAGGAGAAGAACAGAGTTGGGGTGGAGGTGCAGAGCTTGCAAGTTGTATAGGCGAAGAAAAGCAAGGAAGAACTCGGAAAAAGGGGGCACCAGACCAGCGATGATGGCGCTCACAAAGAGCGGGTAGAAGGTGCCCCCCTTGCCTTCAGGCTGGTCAGAGCCGGCCTTGAACACAGTCGCTCCCACGTTGCCCTACGCAACCGTCCTTAGGCGCATGAGCGCAAGATTCTTCTCTGACACATTCGGGGGATCCAGAGCCGGCGAGTACCAGGCCTCGGTCGGGGTCTTGCGAGGCGCCATGGCTTGCAGGATGGGAAGGATTGAGGCAGATCTGGAGGATTTTGGAAGCAGGAAGGAGGAGAGCGAGAAAGGGGTCTGGAGAAAGGCAAGCGAGAACAAAGCAAGTAAGTCTGGCCCGGGCACCTCTTTTTGTCAGATGGGCGGTTGCCGAGGCGTCGTGGGGAAGCGGAGACGCCCAGGTCCAATCAATCGCCACGTGGCGCCCAAGGCCGCAGGCTGTTGGGGCCCGTGGCGCTTCGCACTCGCCCCTTCGCTTCTCTGCTAAGCCAAGTCCGGGCGCGCCTTGGGCCCGGGGGCTACTGTCGGCGTTCTGGGAATGGGGGTCCCCAGAATTGCCTGCCTGCGGCCTACGGTGTGGCTCAAGTGGGGGCCCAATGCAGCCCAGCTTCATCAGCTCAAGCTCAATACCCTTGTGAGGGGCCAAGCCTCGCGGGGCGGACGACAGGAAGCTTCCTCAGGAGCGGCCTCTTCAGGCAGGCTCGCGAGGAGGCAGAGAGATCAAGGCAGGGTACCTCCCGAGGAGCCCGTGACGCAAGCCATGACGATCGAGGCCGCGCGGGCGCCGGCCTGCGCAGTGTCCTTGTTTCCCCTTCGGTGCAATGGGGGCAAGAACATGCCAAGGCATCAGGCAAAGGTTACCGTTTCAGTGCAACAAGACTAGACGAGCAGAACGGCAGGATGGAGGTCATCGTGGAGCCCAGGACGGTGTCATCGTCAGAACCTTTGGCAGCCGAAGACCAACTTTAGTCAGGATAAGTGTACTAGATGTTCCCCTTCAAAATGGGCAATTGTTGGCGCCCTTCCCGCTCATTATTTGGGAAGAGGCCCAGGGCCTCGCTCTATAAATAGGACTAGCCACCACAGAGTAGAGGCATCTAGAGAACAGATCAATCAGAGAGAGAGAGAGAGAGAGAGAGAGAGAGAAGCGACTGAACTCACCCAAGCAGTTCTTCGCACCAGCCCAAGAACAGCCCCTCACGAGGTTGTTCTCCCTTTGTATTGTTCATCATTAGCCCCTAAGGCAATCGACCGCACCACACACTGGAGTAGGGTATTACACCGCAATGGTGGCCTGAACCAGTATAAATCTCGTGTCCCTTGTGTGTTTATCTTTCTTGCTTAGATCCTTGTGAGACTTCGAGACGTGAGCTGGTACGGGAAAGATCTTCGTGCGCACCCCAGTGTTCGAACCTCAAGGGTCTGCCGGAACCTGAAATCCGACAGCGCGGCCACAGCATGCCTTCCTCCACCAACCGGGCTGCCTCAACACGGGTGACCCCCACCACGTGAAGGGCCACCGCCGCGGCCGCGGGGAGCCACGACGGGGTCACAGAGTGCTTGCGAGGGCGACCGCGTCCGCGCTTGGGTGGAGGAGAGCCAGGCCCTTCCTGACGAGCCTTCCCCTTCTCCGCGGCTGAAAACCTCTTCGCAGGCGCCATGGGGGACGCTATAAGCAACAGAGCGAGGGAGGAGAAGCGAGCGGAATGGGAAGAGATGGGCGACGGGGGCTCTCACCCCTCCTCATTGATATCCCAAGGAAGGCCAACCGTCGACCTCCATGATCGCAGGTAATGATGACCCTTTTTGCATGCAGCAGGGACTCGTCAAGTCGGGCAGTTGCTGAGGCAGCATGGGGAAGCGGAGACACCCAAGTCCAATCAGTCGCCACGTGTCGACCAAGGCCGCAGGCTGTTGGGGACCGTGGTGCTCCGCACTTGCCCGTTGGCTTTGCCGCTAAGCCAAGTTTGAGCGCGCCTTGGGGCCGAGGGCTACTGTCGGTGTTCTGGGAATGGGGGTCCCCAGACTTGCCTGCCTGCGGCCCGCGGCGTGGCTCCACCAGTGGCCCAGTACGGACCGTCTTCATCAACCAGCAGTCAAGACCCTCGCGAGGGGCCAAGCGTCGCGGGGCGGACGACACAAGGCCTCCTCCGGAGCGGCCTCACTAGGCAGGCTCGCGAGGGGGCGGAGATCAAGGCAAAGGGGTACCTCGCGAGGTTTCCATGACGCAAGCCATGACGACCAAGGCCAGGCGGGTGCCAGGTGGTCGACAACGTGTGGTGTCCTTGTTTTCCCTTTGGTGCTAAGGGGGCAAGCGCGGGCGCGGGGTACCGAGGCATCAGACAAAGGTTTCCCTATCCGTGCAACGAGACCAAGACCGGCAGGACGGAGGTCATCATGGAGCCCAAGACGGCGTCACCACCAGTGCCTTTGACAGGCGAAGACCACCTTTAGTTAGGATAGCTTGTACTAGCTGTCCCCTTCAAAATTGGCCATTGTTGGATCCCTTCCTGCTCAATATTTCAAAAGAGAACCAGCGACTCTATAAATAGGACTAGCCACCACAGCAGGAGGGACGATCGATTCCTCCCCGAGCAAACCACCAAGCACAAGAACACCGCCCCTCAGGAGGCTGTTCTTCCCTTGTACTGTTCATCATCAGCCCAAGAGGCAATCCACCACCACCACACAGGAGTAGAGTATTACACCACAACGGTGGCCCGAACCTATATAAATCGTGTGTCTCTTGTGTTGTGAGTTCATCAAGGTAAGCTTAGGGATCATGGCGAGGCTGAGAGCGTGATTCGGTAGGGGGAAATCTTCGTGCGCACCCCAGTGTTTGAACCTCAAAGGTTTTGCCGGAACCCGAAATCCGAGAGTATGTGCTTTGTGAAAGTCCTATTAAGCATCTTGATCTATCTCTATAGATCTTGATGCCCAATTGTAAGTGCATCTAGTGCCACCCCTAGTTGGTTTTGGAGTATTGATGACAAAGTTGGTTGAGGGACTAATGCGTTTGTGAGAATTGCAGGATAACGCAGGTAGTGTCCCTCATTGATTCGGTTTACCTACCGAAGATGACCCCTAAAATGTATAAAGACATTGAAGACAATGGTGGTATGAGAAGATATTCATATTGAAGACTATGACATGAGAAGACATTGCGTGAAGACTATGGAGCGCGAAGACTGTGTGGATTCGTTGCTTCCTTTTCTTCTTTGTTGAGTCATAGGAACCACCGTACTGTTAAGAGGGGTCCAAGTGAACTAAGTCAGAGTGACTGAAGTGATGCTCAACTCAAATCCTATGTCTTCGAGCGAAGACAATGAGAGCAAACCTTATCCAGAGCTGGATGAGTCAGCTTTGCTTGTAGCCCAAGTAAAGTTGCCGCGTGTGTTTGAAATCTGACCGTTGGAACACGTGTCAGTTCCTTAGTGACCCAGGGTCATTTTGGACAAATCAGGTCGGGTTGCCTAGTGGCTATAAATAGCCCACCCCCTACACCATAAATTGGTGGCTGCTCAGAGTTAGTATACGGCTTTTGTCGTTTGAGAGCAACCCACCTCGAAGCATTTGAGAGAGAGAAATCCTTGCGAGGACAAAGCCCAAACACCCAGAGCCAAAGAGTGTTAGGCATCACTGAAGTCTTTCTGTCTGTGTGACCTGAAGACTTATTACACTTGAGGACTGTGTATCCTCCAGCCGGTTAGGCGTCGCGTTCTGAGCATCCAAGAGTCATTGTGGATTGCCGGGTGAACGAAGTCTGTGAAGGTTTGGAAGTCTACCTTGAAGACTTACCAGAGTGATTGGGCGAGGACTAAGTGTCCTTAGCTCAAGGGGAATAAGGTGAAGACACGGTCTTCTGAGTTGAATCTCAGCCTCCCTAACCAGACGTACAGTTGTCACAGCAACTGGAACTGGTCGAACAAATCATGTGTCTTCAACAAGTGACTGGTTCTATCTCTTCCCTCCTTTACTTTGAGTTTGTATGCATGAAGTCATTGCTTATATGTCTTATCTGATTGACTTCATTGCTTGACTACTATTGTTGATTGGCTTCATACTATCTTCCATCCTGATCCTACTACCTAGCTGCTATTAGTCTTCGTACGTTAACGCTATTGCATACTTGACTATGGCTTGCTTGTTGTAGTTTATCTTCCGCTGCATATCAATTAGGTTATTTCTATTGTTTGTCTTCGAAACTTCCACGTTTTGAAGACTTTGATAAAAATCGCCTATTCACCCCCCCCTCTAGTCGATAACTAGCACTTTCAATTGGTATCAGAGCAAGGTACTCCCTTGTTCTGTGTGATTCGGTTTAACCACCTGGAGTTTAGCTATGTCGACTGCAGGGATAATCAAAGTCTCCGCTGCTTGCCCCGTGTTCGATGGAACAGAATATCCCTACTGGAAGAATAAGATGCGCATGCATCTTGAAGCCATTGATGTCGACCTCTGGTATGTCGTCAAGAATGGCGTTCCCAAAACTGGTGAAGGTGTCACCCCTACTGATGTCAAGAAGTTCATTCAACTGGACTCGACTGCAAAGAACATCATCTGTGGTCATCTGACCAAAGGACAGTATGGCCGTGTGAGTGCTCTGGAAACGTCAAAGCTAGTCTGGGACTGGCTGTCCAAGGTCAATGAAGGCGTCTCTACACAGAGAGACCAGAGGATCAGTGTTCTTCGCAATCTCTTCAATCGCTTCAAGAGAAACGACAATGAAAATGTCCAGCTCACGTTTGATCGCCTCACCGACATCACAAATGAGCTTCAGGCTCTCGGCGCCACTGAGATCACCAAGCATGAAATTGTCAAGACACTGCTGAGATCACTTGACACCTCCTTTGACACCCTTGCCCTCATGATACAAGAACGTCCTGACTTCAAGACACTCGATCCGTCTGATATACTTGAGAGGCTCAACACACATGAGTTCCAGCTTTCTGAGAAAAGAGATATCTATGGCCCCAACTATGGCCGAACTCGTGCTTTGAAGGCAAAAGTTGTTTCCTCATCTGAAGAAGAAGAATCTGACTGCGGTTCTGACGATCCTGAAGACATTGGAAGGGAGCTTGCTATGCTTGTGAAGAAGTTCCAGAAATTCACCAAGAAGAAGGGCTTCAGAAAGTCTTCACGATCCAGTTCAAGAAATGATGAAGCTTCCACTCAAGACAACAAGAAGAGAACATGTCACAAGTGTAAGAAGCCTGGGCACTACATCTCTGAGTGTCCTCAGTGGGACAACGAGAAGAAAAAGAAGAAGAGCAAGGAATATGACTCTGATGACAAGAAGAAGAAGAAATCTTCGAAGTCTTCTTCCAAGTCCTCATCAAAGGTCCTCATCTCATAAGAAGAGCTCATCTGGCAAGGCTCGTGCTTTTGTTGGCAAGGAAATGGATTCAGAGGAGGAGTCTGCTTCTGAGGAGGCAGAGGTGGAATCTGAAGCTGAGTCCGACTCTGGCGTTGCAAGTCTGGCTCTGGCCACAGCCTACGTCGCAAAGTCCATCTTCAACTCTGAAGACAATGACTCCCACACCAACGCTGATGATGACAAGGACGATCCTGCTCCCACCTACTGCTTCATGGCACGCGGTGCCAAGGTAAAATCGCGCGATGCTTACTTTCAAACATCAAGTGAAGATGACTCTGATTGTGAATCTAAACCCAGCTACAAAACACTTGCTAAAATTGCTACTGAACAACAAAGGGCTATGGAACATACTCAAAAACTGTTAGACAAAAGCGATGACCTGTTGGACGCAGAAATGACATGTTCACAGTCCTTAGTTGAAGACATAAAAAATCTTCATGCTAAGTATCAAGAACTTGAAAGTCTTCATGAGACGCTCTCAACCACTTATGAAAAGCTCTCCTATGATTATCTTCAAAGGAAGCAAGAGCTTGAGAAACTGAAAGCGACTCATGAAGATCTTCAAAAAGAGAATGAGTCATTTCGCGCTCAACAGATCAGTCCCGCTCAGGATGAATTTGAACCACCATGTTTAAAATGCATTGAGCGTGATAACGCTACATCTGTTGCTGAATGTTCCACTGCTGCTACTGTTGCTCTGTCTTCAACTACTGATGTGGTAACTAACCCCTCTTCTGAGGATACCACTACTATTGTTGATGAAAATGCTAGGTTGAAGACATTGCTTGAAACAGGGATGTACAAAAGTCTGAAAGGGCATCAGACACTTTGTGATGTCCTCAAAAAGCAGATTCTGAACCGAAACCCTAGGAAAGAGGGTGTTGGGTTCGAGAGGAAAATGAATGCTGATGGTTCCTACTGGAAGCCTGAGCAGTATCCCAAAACCACATGGGTTGCTGCAAAGGAACCTTCAGTGGATCCATCCACTTTATCTGGATTTACCTGTGCTAATCCTATTATCATTGATGAATCCTTTGATGCAAACGATAAACTGTTCAAAAATCAGAATGGTGAAGTGTTTGCCAGGTATATTGGTACTAACTGCAGGAATGGACCTCCTATGAAGAAGATCTGGGTTCCCAAAAGCTGCCTTGAGAATCTTCCAGTGAATGTCATCATGACACCACCAGGGAAGAAGACAAACCCCAGACCAAAGGCATCATATGGTCCAACGGCTACTTACGAACACAGGACTCACTTGAGTCACCCTAACGCCAATGTTTTGCAGGGAAATCATACTCAGACTCATGAATATGAGCGTGTGTCTTCAAACCGCTATGTTCATAGAACTAAGAACTTTTCTGCTTATTCACATGAGTATCATTCATCTCCTGCAAGGCTATTTGCTAGGGCTTCAAAGCCGAAATTCTCAGATGCTGCACTTAGACTCATTGCTTCTAAGCCACCCCTGAAAATGTGGGTGGTGAAGAAGAATTAACTCTCTTTTGCAGAATGTGGTCTCCAGCCAGCAATCAATGGCGTCCGATATAATTGCTGGGGACCTAAAACACAAAGGGACGCATGATAAAATGACTTACTATGTATTCCACATATGAATCGCTTACCTGTCATACTGTGTGCTAACTTTCATCTATGCTGTGATAATCCAAGTATGCATCAACTGCTTATGCTTCACAACATACCTTGTGAAGCCTATCCTCCTAACTGCACTGTAGGGCATGTCACCAAAAGCTTCAGAATGGATTATTGACAGCGGATGCACTAATCATATGACTGGTGATCGAAGTCTTCTCATGGACTCAACCTTACGTCCATCCGACAAGAGTCAAATCACATTTGCTGACACTGGTAAAGGCAAGGTATTGGGTCTAGGTAGAGTTGCAATCTCAAAGGATCAACACATGGATAAAGTGATGCTTGTTGAATCCCTTGGATTCAACTTAATGTCTGTCTCAATGCTTTGTGACTTAAACATGATTGTGATATTTGGAAAATATCGTTGCCTTGTACTAATGGAATCTGACAAGTCTCTAGTCTTTGAAGGGTATAGGAAAGGTGATCTATACATGGTAGATTTCTCAGCAGGTCCACAGCTTGCCGTATGTCTTCTTGCAAAAGCTTCAGAATGCTGGCTCTGGCATCGAAGGCTGGGGCACGCTGGCATGAGGAACTTGCACACTCTCGTCAAGAAGAAGCATGTCATAGGCATCGAAGGTGTCAAGTTCAAGAAAGATCATTTGTGTGGTGCTTGCGAAGCTGGGAAGATGACAAGGGCCAAGCACCCCTCGAAGACAATCATGACAACATCTCAACCCTTCGAGCTGCTACACATGGACTTATTTGGACCTACTCACTACTCCACCCTCACAACAACGGCGTGTCTCTATGGCTTCGTCATTGTTGATGACTACTCAAGATATACATGGGTGCACATAATTCTCTACAAGACTGAAGTACAAGATGTCTTCAGACGATTCGCCAATCGAGCAATGAACAATTATGGCGTCAAGATCAAGCATATCAGAAGTGATAACGGCACTGAATTCAAGAACACCGGGCTTGATCTTTATCTGGATACAATGGGAATCACTCATGAATTTTCTGCTCCATACACACCTCAGCAAAACGGCATTGTAGAGCGCAAGAACAGAACCCTCATCGAGATGGCTCGAACAATGCTTGACGAGTACAAGACACCAAGAAAGTTCTGGCCTGAAGCCATTGATACAGCTTGTCACATCATCAACCGTGTCTACATCCATAAGCTTCTGGGCAAAACATCCTATGAGCTCCTTACTGGCAAGAAGCCAAATGTCAGTTACTTCAGAGTCTTTGGTGCTAGATGCTGGATCAAGGATCCCCATCACAAGTCAAAATTTGAACCCAAAGCTCACGAAGGCTTCATGCTTGGCTATGGAAAGGATTCGCACTCTTACAGAGTCTTCAACCTCTTCCACTACAAAATCGTTGAAACAGTGGATGTGCGATTTGATGAAACCAATGGTTCACAAAGAGAATTCCTGCCAAGTACACTTGATGAAGCTCCTTCCAGTGAATCTATCAAGCTGATGGGAACTGGTGAGATCATGCCCTCTGAAGCACAGCCTGAAGAGGAACTTATCATTTCTGCACCAAACCAACCTGAAGACAATGCTCAGACCGAAGACAATACTTCCAATGATGACAATGATCAGCATGAGCAAGGTCTTCGTCCAGTTCATCCTCGTGTTGCAAATGAAGTACAAATTGAGAAGATAATTGACAGCATCAATGCGCCTGGTCCGCTTACTCGCTCAAGAGCAACACAGTTAGCAAACTTCTGTGGGCACTTTTCATTTGTGTCAATATCAGAACCCAAGAAAGTTGCTGAAGCTTTTATGGAACCTGAATGGATTCAAGCCATGCAAGAAGAACTTCAACAGTTCAAGCTGAATAATGTTTGGGAACTTGTCAAGCGACCCTGACCCTCGCAAGCATAACATTATTGGAACAAAATGGATATATCGAAACAAGCAAGATGAGCATGGTCAAGTCGTCAGAAACAAAGCACGTCTTGTGGCTCAAGGATATACTCAAGTTGAAGGAATTGACTTCGATGAAACATTTGCTCCTGTTGCTAGGCTTGAAGCTATTCGCATACTGCTAGCCTATGCTAATCATCACAACATCTTGCTATATCAAATGGATGTGAAGAGTGCATTTCTCAATGGCAAGATTGAAGAAGAAGTATATGTCGCTCAACCACCTGGCTTTGAAGATCCAAAACATCCTGATATGGTGTACAAGCTGAACAAAGCACTGTATGGCCTCAAACAAGCTCCTCGTGCCTGGTATGATACAATCAAAGACTTCCTGAAGAGCAAAGGCTTCAAACCTGGATCCCTCGATCCCACACTCTTCACGAAGACATATGATGGTGAACTGTTTGTGTGCCAAATATATGTGGATGACATAATCTTCGGCTGCACCAACCAGAAGTACAGTGATGAGTTTGGGTACATGATGCAAGAGCAATATCAAATGTCCATGATGGGTGAGCTGAAGTTCTTCCTTGGTCTTCAAATTCGTCAGCAACGAAATGGCATCTTCATATCTCAAGAAAATACCTCAAAGATTGTCTGAAGAAGTTTGGAATGGAAGACTGCAAAGGCTACACGACGCCAATGCCAGCCAAACACCATCTTGGTCCCGACGACAATGGTAAAGAGTTCGATCAAAAGGTATACCGCTCCATGATTGGTTCTTTGCTTTATTTATGTGCATCTAGGCCAGATATTATGCTTAGTGTTTGCATGTGTGCTCGATTCCAAGCGGCACCAAAGGAATCGCATCACTTAGCTGTGAAGCGAATTCTTCGATATTTGGCTTACACCCCAACACTCGGATTATGGTATCCCAAGGGCTCAAAGTTTGACCTTGGTTGGATTCTCGGATGCTGATTATGCTGGTGACAAGGTGGATCGCAAGTCTACATCAGGCACATGTCATTTTCTTGGTCGATCACTTGTCTGTTGGTCTTCAAAGAAGCAGAACTGTGTATCACTCTCAACTGCTGAATCTGAATACATTGCTGCTGGATCCTGTTGTGCTCAGCTTCTATGGATGAAGCAAACTCTCAAGGATTATGGCATCAACCTGAAACAAGTACCTCTCTTCTGCGACAACGAAAGTGCCATCAAGATAGCCAACAATCCAGTCCAGCACTCGAAGACAAAGCACATTGAAATACGTCATCACTTTCTCAGAGATCATGTTATGAAGAAAGATATAGATATCATGCACGTCAACACTGAAGAGCAACTGGAAGATATCTTCACAAAGCCCTTGGATGAGAAAAGGTTTTGCAAGTTACAGTGTGAGCTAAATATCTTGGAATCCTCGAATGTCCTGTGATCAGGCACACATCCTAACACTTATGCATGTTGATGACTTAGATGTGCAACACACAAAGTAATGTATATCTTCAATCAATGAAGATTTACACTCTGAGTGTGAATACATTAACATGGAATTTGACTTCGGAGCGCCACGATAATTGTGCGCCGTGTCTGGGTCTAATACTTCCTATACGGTGGGTAACGCCACCACCAACTTTCTCTGTTTGAAGTGTTTCACTCATGGCGTTATATTGCAATAACTTCGCATTTGGTTTGTCTTCAGTTTCAATTTATCTTCATGATCTTCTACACTATGATGATTTGATTGCTTTCTGATATATATATATATATATATATACTAGTGTTCTGTCCTCTACAGCATTCACTTATAGCTATGTCTTCAAGATTGGATCTTTTGAACTAAGTGAATGTGATCGGACCCTAACCTCTCTATGCTTCCTATCTCAAACTCTATCTGTCCAAATCATATGCATTCTATTGAAACTGTCGAATGTCTTCTCTGCGTCCTAGTCAGCAGAAGGCAAAGAGACAAACATTAAATCTGTTTTAAATGACTTATCTTTATTGTTGAAATCCGGAGAAGCCGGAACAACTCTCAGTATGTTGCATGCTTGCCACGTACCCCTCAGATGTGAACCGCCAGGGGCACCAGCGTAATTGCGCTGTGTCTCTCACCTACTTATAAATACTTGTCCCCTGCGGTAAAGAAATCCTTCTTCCACCTCTCCACCTCCGTCAAAACCCTAGCGCCACCGCTAGCTCGCGACGACGCCGGCGACGAAGCGCTTAGCTGCCGCGACTTCTCCGACGCCGTCCTCACGCCGGCCGCGGACATCGTCCTCTCCGCCGTCGCCGTAGGTGTCCTCCGTCGCCAAGTTAGGGCACGGTGGGCTGAACTGCTCGGTCTCCTATTCTTCCCATCTAGCAGTTCTTCGTGCGGTAATTATAACTCTATTTTTACCACCTTTTTGATCTTCAAGATTCATCCTGTTTACCTAGTTTCTGCCTATTCAATGTTAGATCTATTCTGTCTGCATCTCATACTGCCTAGTCAATTCACTTAGATTTCCTATCTAGTTTGATTCCTCACTTGTACTCATTCACGGATTGGTACAAATCTGGAACCAACTCACCACATATAAGTGAATGTCTTCGCATCATGAGGTCAATGTCTTCAAACTGATTTATCTTCAAAATCTTCTGAGAATGCATATGACCTCTTCCCCTTCCCTCGCATCTCTAATGCTGTCACAGGTACATGTCCGTGGGAGAATCCCTTGGTTCTCATAGTCTGCATTCGTTTGCAGAATACTTACAGCATCATATCAATTCTCCTGAAGCCAGTTCCTGCTTGACCAGCAAGCGTAAATCTCTGAAGCCTCTGAACATATTGAAGCCATTCAGCTTGAAGTTCATGGCTGCAGAAAATCAGCAAGGAAGGGTGGCAGACAGCGTCGTGGGGGAACTTCAAAGGATCTGCCTGAGGATCTGGCAGAAATGTATAAAACAGATCCTGAAGAAGATTACAATCAGCGCAAGACTCGAATCCAATGGATTCGACGCTATTGGGCTGAACAGTGGTACAAGTACAAGTTCGTCACCCAGGAGTACGCAGAGAAAAATGCTATCAAGAGCCCTTGGGGTGATATTCTCTATCGAGGCCTTCCCCCCAAGAACAAAGCTGAAGCCATTGCGCAAGAATTCTATCCTTGCATGGTCCGTGGGCCACAGCCTGAAGAAGCCGACCCATCATCATTGCTCTGGTGTCGTGACGACAATCTCTTCAAGCGCAACTTCCAGTTTGCTAAGGCTTCAGCAAAGGAAAACAAGAAGTCACGGGGATTAGACTTCAATCCTGGTCCCTCTGCTCCCCGTGATGATGGCACACGTGAAGCTGAAGAAAACAGAATTGGCCCCTTTGCAAACCTTGATGGCCTCATCACTTACATCTTGGTCCAAGGTGCCAAGGTAGATCATTCTGATAATGATGCTGACACTGATGAAGCCCCAGCTCCTCCTTCGAAGCCACAGAAGCAAAAGAAGCTAAAGGCTTCTAAATCAGCACCTCCAAAAGCTTTACGCGCGAAGCCTCTGGCCACTGCACCTCCTAAAGCCAGTGTGCAGTCTGAAGATCAATCCCGTATCTCCAAGAAGACGGAGAAGAAAAAGCAACTTGTCAGGCATACTGATCAAGCCTTGACTCCTGCCGCCATTCTGCGTGAAGAACCCATTGATCTGTCAAGTGATGAAGATCTTGCTGATGATGCTCTTGAGCAGCTGATAAAGAGAAAGGAAGAAGCAGAAATCTTCAACAACTTGCCTCTCTTTGATGTGGCCATCATCCACAATTTCATTGATGAGTGGTTCGACACCCCCAATGTCAGCTTTGAAGATTTACAGCTTCCCATTGGCCTCAGTGTCGCCTTCAATGGCGCCATTGCTTCTGAGCTGGCTCTCGCTCAGCGAATCGTTGAGCTCAAGAACAAGATTGATTATGAGAAGGCTCACTTCAAGAAGCATGTGGCCAAGCTAAGTGTTCAAGACGTCCAAAACTTCAAGGTCATGCTGCATGAGCTTAAAGAAGCTTTTCTGAAGAAGCGCCAAGAAGCTCAAGGCTCTCGTGAGCGCATGAAGCGTTTGGCTGATAAGTGTGTGCTTGCCTACAATGAGGCTGAGAAGCGCAAGTCACTTGGCCGTCCTGGCATTGACCCCAGGATGGCTGCAAAGAAAAAGAAGAAGCTTTCTGCTGACCAGCCTGCACCTTCAAGCCAAGAAGCCCCACACATTATCTTCCCGAGCAGCATGACTGGCTCGAAGCCAAAGGTCACCACAACCGCTTCTGAACAGAAGAAGACAAGGGCTGCCGAGGCTGAAGCCAGAAAGAGGAAGAACACTGAAGCCTCTGATGCCGCTCCCTCCAAGAAGAAGCGCAAGACCAAGAAGAGTCGGGTTGCTCCCACAGAGCCCCTTGTTGTTGAACCCATCTCAGTGGTTCGTCTTGCATCTGCATCCCAAGAACTTCGCATGACTGTTCATGAGCCTGCTTCCACAGAGGCTCCTGAAGCTGAAGATATACCAGCAGCTGAACCCACCGCTGCTGAAGACATTGGTCATGATGACAATGTTGAAGATGATGAAGTTCTTCCTAAGATCGAATATAATGTGGTATCATCGCATGTTCGTACGAATAGTGAAAACATCAGCATTGGTCGTCCACTAACGCCAATTGCTCAGGATGCATCATGGGATGATCACCCACGGTAACAAGACTCCCCCAGTACTCCCAACAACAACAAACCACACCATCCGTACAAGTTGAAGAGGATGAGGACCTGCCCACTCCATCTCCAAAGGCGTCGCCTGTACTACAAAGGCTTCGCAAAGGACCAAGGCCTCAAGTCCCTCTTCCGAGCGTTCCAGAAGGAGAAGTGCACCGTCAACCTGTTGCACGTCAAGTGTTCTCTGAAGCAACTCCAACTGTGAATGTCTCTGTGTCTGAAGCACAAGCTGCTGAAGACAATCCGGCTGCATCAGCCGATGAAGGAACGTCAAGAAGAACGTGTCCAACTCCCCCCATGCCTGAAGAAACAGTTCATGAAGTGAACGTGTCTGTGCCTGACCCTCCAGCTCCTCAAGTGGAGGTTGAAAATCCTGAAGCTGCCACAACCAACGCAAGTGAAGCCAATGACGTTGTCATGGCTGAAGCTAATGTGGAGCTTGAACCAACCAGTGTGCCTGAAGCTAATGAGGCCACTGCACCTGAAGCTAATGAGGCAACTGCTCCTGAAGCACCTGTTGTGCAGCCTGAAGCCTCAGCTGCTGCCACTGCTCCTGTTCCGCCCCCAAGGCCCTATACAATCGAGCAAGCATACAACCATGGCGAGCTAATCACAGTAAGATGGCCCGTTCTGGTCCCTCCGCCTAATGTCTCTGGTCCTCAATTTGACTATCACATTGAGCATAGGCCTCAGGTCCAGAAGCCCAAGCCAAGACTGCCAAGGTTTCCTGGTACTGCCAACTCTGTCAGGGTCTTTCAATGCAAATGGCTTCAAGAGCCACAACACATTCTTTGACAGCTCGAAGAACCCCTACACGAAGCCAAGAATATCATCAGATCGGTTCTGGAGTCATCAGCAGCGAAGCTATTACTCCTGTGTTCTGTATGATCAAGGGCGCATTTTCCCTCATATGCGCCTCGACACTGAAGCCATTACTGGACTGCCCTGCTTAGAAGAAGCACTTGACTGCTTTCGTGATGCTGGGCTGCTCAGTTTTGTCACAGATAAAGAACACTGGAATGAAGAGCTATTGCTTCAATTCTATGCTACTCTGCACATTCGCGGCTACAACAGAGATATCAAGACATGGGTTCTCGAGTGGATGACCGGAAATGTTCATCATGAAGCCAAAGCTATGGATATCATCGAGCTTACAGGCCTATCCACTCCAGGAGAACTCTATGAACCTGGTTGTCAAAATCACCGCAATGCTTTGGAAAGCATCTTCCATAAGCCTGAACCCAATATGAGTCAGATGCTGAGCATGATGAAGACTTTGCCACGTGATGCTGAATATCCAATAGAGTTCTTTGTTGAAGACCTTGAGTATCTGCCACGCACCATATATCACATCATCAGGCGAACTCTATGGCCTATCAAAGGACATTCATCAGCGGCAAAGCTTGAAGGAGCTATGAAGACTTTGGTCTTCTACATTCTCAATGGCATCAGCTTCAATGCGCAAGATTTCTTCATCAGGCAACTGGCTGCATCTGGATCTGATCTGTTTGGTCTGAAGTTTTATGCTCCATGGGTCATGCGCCTCATCAAGCGACACTCATCTGTCAACTATCAACCTTCTGCTCGCAATCATGTGATTTTTCTACCAGAGGTTGATATGTCAGTTGAAGCTATATACCCTGAACCTGCCAAGAAGCCTCTTTGTCTTCAGAATGCCGAGCACCAAAGCTTCACTCAGCCTATTGAAGGTGTTCAAGCAGCAACACGAATCTATCCTTTGGCTGGAAACACTCGTCTGCCTCATCGAGCACCCACTGAAGCCACTGAAAGCACCATTGCACAAAGGCCTCGGAAGCGTTCTCGCGTTCTCAATGACCGAGAACTTCTTGTGGCCCTTCATCAGAAACAGGATAAGCATCATTTCTGGCTCAAGAGACAGATGCAAAGCCTCTTGGTGGATGTCAATCGCATTCGCAACCTTGCCACCAAGAATGCCTTTGTTGCTCATGAAACTTGCCGGCGATCATGGAAGAGTTTGACCCTGCTCAGTGCTGAAGCTGATCTTCAAGACGATGGCTTCAATGAAAGATTCCAGTTTGACTCCACTCCTCCACGGACTGCTGTCCTACGTCGTACTCCATCTCTTGAAGACTCTGAATATTCTTCCTCCGCGGCAACGGTAAATGCCAGAGTGATCGATGATGAAGATGATGCTACTTCACCACCTCCTACTACTGCGCGCATCGACACTGCACCAAGTTCATCTGCACCGCCACCCAACGACGACAACCCTGCTGCTTCACCTACTCATGTTGACGAGTAGATGCTCTATGTCTTCAAACCTTTTTGGTCCTTACTGACAAAAGGGGGAGAAGCGTATGAGTTGATAGTCTTCAAGCGGGTTCATATGGGCGGTTGCATTATATTTTGCTGCGTGCTTACAACTCTTGCCTTTTGAAACATTTGGTTCTCTGAGTTGTAACACCTAAACTTGATGGTCGTCTGCTACTTATTTGCTTCACTGTGATGCGATGATAAATTCCGCATGTGCGATGATAACTTCCGCACTTAGATCATTCTGCAGACGTCCATTTTTCATTATGCATGTCATTCTACTTGCTATATCAGTTCATGCATGATAAATTATCTTCATAAGTTGAAGTGGATCTCCACAAGTACAACCTGCCATGTGCATTTGCATTCCAAAAGCAAATTACTTACATGCACATCTTCAGGGGGAGCCCTTGCAACTTATGAAGACTATTTCCTATCCTTACAATTTCACATATTTATCCCCGTTGAAAACTTCAACCAGTTTGTCATCAATCACCAAAAAGGGGGAGATTGTAAGTGCATCTAGTGCCACCCCTAGTTGGTTTTGGAGTATTGACGACAAAGTTGGTTGAGGGACTAATGCGTTTGTGAGAATTGCAGGATAACGCAGGTAGTGTCCCTCATTGATTCGGTTTACCTACCGGAGATGACCCCTAAAAATGTATGAAGACATTGAAGACAATGGTGGTATGAGAAGATATTCATATTGAAGACTATGACATGAGAAGACATTGCGTGAAGACTATGGAGCGCGAAGACTGTGTGGATTCGTTGCTTCCTTTTCTTCTTTGTTGAGTCATAGGAACCACCGTACTGTTAAGTGGGGTCCAAGTGAACTAAGTCAGAGTGACTGAAGTGATGCTCAACTCAAATCCTATGTCTTCGAGCGAAGACAATGAGAGCAAACCTTATCCAGAGCTGGATGAGTCAGCTTTGCTTATAGCCCAAGTAAAGTTGCCGCGTGTGTTTGAAATCTGACCGTTGGAACACGTGTCAGTTCCTTAGTGACCCAGGGTCATTTTGGACAAATCAGGTCGGGTTGCCTAGTGGCTATAAATAGCCCACCCCCTACACCATAAATTGGTGGCTGCTCAGAGTTAGTATACGGCTTTTGTCGTTTGAGAGCAACCCACCTCGAAGCATTTAAGAGAGAGAGAAATCCTTGCGAGGACAAAGCCCAAACACCCAGAGCCAAAGAGTGTTAGGCATCACTGAAGTCTTTCTGTCTGTGTGACCTGAAGACTTATTACACTTGAGGACTATGTATCCTCCAGTCGGTTAGGCGTCGCGTTCTGAGCATCCAAGAGTCATTGTGGATTGCCGGGTGAACGAAGTCTGTGAAGGTTCGGAAGTCTACCTTGAAGACTTACCAGAGTGATTGGGCGAGGACTAAGTGTCCTTAGCTCAAGGGTAATAAGGTGAAGACACGGTCTTCTGAGTTAAATCTCAGCCTCCCTAACCAGACGTACAATTGTCACAGCAACTGGAACCAGTCCAACAAATCCTGTGTCTTCAACAAGTGACTGGTTCTATCTCTTCCCTCCTTTACTTTGAGTTTGTCTTCGTGAAGTCATTGCTTATCTATCTTATCTGATTGACTTCATTGCTTGACTACTATTGTTGATTGGCTTCATACTATCTTCCATCCTGATCCTACTACCTAGCTGCTATTAGTCTTCGTACGTTAACACTATTGCATACTTGACTATGGCTTGCTTGTTGTAGTTTATCTTCCGCTGCATATCAATTAGGTTATTTCTATTGTTTGTCTTTGAAACTTCCATGTTTTGAAGACTTTGATAAAAATCGCCTATTCACCCCCCTCTAGTCGATAACTAGCACTTTCACCAATATATTGGCAGCTTCACCAAGGTCTTTCATTGAAAAACATTTTATTCAAGTATCCTTTTATGCTATCCAGAAATTCTACATCATTTCCAATCAACAATATGTCATCCAGATATAATATTAGAAATGTTGTAGAGCTCCCACTCACTTTCTTGTAAATACAGGCTTCACCATAAGTCTGTATAAAACCATATGCTTTGATCACCTCTTCAAAGCGTATATTCCAACTCCGAGATGCTTGCACCAGTCCATAGATGGATTGTTGGAGCTTGTACACTTTGTTAGCACCTTTAGGATCGACAAATCCTTCTAGTTGCATCATATACAACTCTTCTTTAAGAAATCCATTAAGGAATGCAGTTTTGACGTCCATTTGCCAGATTTCATAACCATAAAATGCGGCAATTGCTAACATGATTTGGACAGACTTAAGCATCACCACGGGTGAGAAAGTCTCATCGTAGTCAACTCCTTGAACTTGTTGAAAACCTTTTGCAACAAGTCGAGCTTTATAGATAGTAACATTACCATCAGCGTCAGTCTTCTTCTTGAAGATACATTTATTCTCTATGGATTGCCGATCATCGGGCAAGTCCATCAAAGTCCATACTTTGTTCTCATATATGGATCCTATCTCAGATTTCATGGCCTCAAGCCATTTGTCGAAAACTGGGCTCATCGTAGCTTCTTCATAGTTCGTAGGTTCGCCTTCGTCTAGTAACATGACTACCAGGACAGGATTACCATACCACTCTGGTGCGGATCATGCTTTGGTTGACCAATGAAATTCAGTAGTAACTTGATCCAAAGTTTCATGATCATCATATTTAGCTTCCTCTCTAGTTGGTGTAGGCATCACGGGAACAATTTTCTCTGATGTACTACTTTCCAATTCGAGAGAAGGTACATTTAACTCATCAAGTTCTACTTTCCCCCACTCACTTCTTTTGAGAGAAACTCCTTCTCTAGAAAGGTTCCATTCTTGGCAACAAAGATCTCGCCTTCGGATCTATGGTAGGTGTACCCAATTGTTTCCTTAGGGTATCCTATGAAGATGCACTTCTCTGACATAAGTGTCGCAACCCCAAACTTTAAGAAATGATGGATTAGGTTTATTGCCAAACCATAATTCGTAAGGTGTCATCTCAACGGATTTAGATGGTGCCCTATTTAACATGAATGCAACTGTCTCTAATGAATAAACCCAAAACGATAGTGGTAAATTGGTAAGAGTCATCATAGATCACACCATATCTAATAGAGTGTTGTTACGACATTCGGACACACCATTACGCTGTGGTGTTCCTAGTGGCGTGACTTGTGAAACTATTCCACATTGTTTTAAATGAAGGCCAAGCTCGTAACTCAAATATTTGCCTCCGCGTTCAGATCTTAGAAATTTTATTTTCTTGTTATGATGATTCTCCACTTGTTTCTGAAATTCTTTGAACTTTTCAAATGTTTCAGACTTGTGTTTCGTTAAGTAGATATACCCATATCTTCTCAAATCATCTGTGAAGGTTAGAAAATAACGATACCTGCCGCGTGCCTCAACACTCATCGGACCACATACATCGGTATGTATTATTTTCGATAATTCATTGGCTCACTCCATTGTTCCGGAGAACGGAGTTTTAGTCATCTTGCCCATGAGGCATGGTTCACAAGTATCAAGTGATTCCAAAAGTCCATCTGCATTGAGTTTCTTCATGCGTTTTAAACCAATATGACCTAAACGGCAGTGCCACAAATATGTTGCACTATCATTATCAACTTTGCATCTTTTGGCTTCAATATTATGAATATGTGTATCACCACAATGGAGATTCAACAGAAATAGAACACTCTTCAAGGGTGCATGACCATAAAACATATTACTCGTATAAATAGAACAACCATTATTCTCTAATTTAAATGAATAATCGCCTTGCACTAAACAAGATCCATATATAACGTTCATGCTCAACGCTGGCACCAAATAACAATTATTCAGGTCTAAAACTAATCCTAAAGGTAGATGTAGAGGTAGCGTGCGACGGCGATCACATCGATCTTGGAACTATTCCTGACGTGCATCGTCACCTCGTCCTTAGCCAATCTTCGTTTAATTCGTAGCCCCTGTTTTGAGTTACAAATATGAGCAACCGACCAGGTATCAAATACAAGGTACACATCAATAACATGTATATCAAATATACCTTTGTTCACTTCGCCATCCTTCTTATCCGCCAAATACTTGGGGCAATTCCGCTTCCAGTGACCAATCCCTTTGCAGTAGAAGCACTCAGTTTCAGGCTTGGGTCAAGGTTTGGGCTTCTTTCCAGGAGTGGAAACTTGTTTGCTATTCTTCTTGAAGTTCCCTTTCTTTCCCTTGCCCTTTTTCTTGAAACTAGTGGCCTTGTTAACCATCAACACTTGATGCTCCTTCTTGATTTCTACCTCCGCAGCTTTGAGCATTGCGAAGAGCTTGGGAATAGTCTTCTCCATCCCTTGCATATTATAGTTCATGACGAAGCCTTTGTAGATTGGTGGCAGTGATTGGAGAACTCTGTCCATAACACTATCATCTGGAAGATTAACTCCTAGCCGAGTTAATTGATTATGATATCCAGACATTCTGAGTATGTGCTCAATGACAGAACTGTTGTCCTCCATCTTGCAGCTATAGAACTTGTTGGAGACTTTATATCTCTCAACTCGGGCATTTGCTTGAAATATTAACTTCAACTCTTGGAACATCTCATATGCTCCATGACGTTCAAAACATCTTTGAAGTCCCGATACTAAGCCGCAAAGCATGACACTAAACTATCGAGTAGTCATCAGATCGAGTTTGCCAGACATTCAAAACATCAGCGTCTGCACCTGCAGCAGGCCTTTCACCTAGCGGTGCATCAAGGACATAATTCTTCTGTGCAACAATGAGGATAATCCTCAAGTTACGAACCCAGTCCGTGTAGTTGCTACCATCATCTTTCAACTTAGCTTTTTCTAGGAACGCATTAAAATTCAAGGGAACGGTAGCACGGGCCATTGATCTATAACATAGATCTGCAAATACTATCAGGACTAAGTTTATGATAAATTAAGTTCAATTAATCAAATTACTTAAGAACTCCCACTTAGACAGACATCCCTCAAGTCATCTAAATGATATGTGATCCAAATCAACTAAACCATGTCTGATCATCATGTGAGATGGAGTAGTCATCAATGCTGAACATCTCTATGTTGATCATATCTACTATATGATTCACGTTCGACCTTCCGGTCTCCAGTGTTCCGAGGCCATGTTTGTACATGCTAGGCACGTCAAGTTTAACCCGAGTATTCCGCATGTGCAAAACTGTCTTGCACCCGTTGTATGTGAACATAGAGCCTATCACACTCGATCAGCACGTTGTGTCTCAGCACGCAAAACTGTCGCAATGGTGCATACTCACGGAGAACACTTATACCTTGAAATTTTAGTTAAGGGATCATCTTATAATGCTACCGCCATACTAAGCAAAATAAGATGCATAAAAGATAAACATCACATGCAATCAAAATATGTGACATGATATGGCCATCATCATCTTGTGCTTTTGATCTCCATATACAAAGCATCGTCATGATTTCCATTGTCATCGGATCGACACCTAATCTCCATCATTGCGTCGTGGTCGTCTCTCCAATTATTGCTTCTACAACTATCGCTACCGCTTAGTGATAAAGTAAATCAATTACATGGCGTTTGCATTTCATACAATAAAGAGACAACCATAAGGCTCATGTTGGTTGCTGGTAACTTTTAACAAAACGTGATCATCTCATACAATAACATATATCACATCAAAACATGCCCTGCAAAAACAAGTTATACGTCCTCTACTTTGTTGTTGCAAGTTTTACGTGACTGCTATAGGCTTCTAGCAATAACTATTCTTACCTACGGCACAAAAACCACAACGATGATTTAACAAGTTTGTTGTTTTAACCTACAAAAAGGACTGGCCGCAGTCAAATTTGATTCAAGTAAAGTTGGAGAAACAGACACCCGCCAGCCACCTTTGTGAAAAACTAGTTGCATGTCTGTCGGTGGAACGGTCTCATGAATGTGGTCATGTAAGGTTGGTCTGGGCCGCTTCATCCAACAATACTGCCGAATCAAAATAACACATTGGTCATAAGCAGTATGACGATCACCGCCCATAACACTTTGTGTTCTACTCGTGCATATCATCTACGCATAGACCTGTCTCATGATACCACTGTTGGGGAACGTAGCATGCAATTTCAAAAAAATTCCTATGCTCATGCAAGATCTATCTAGGAGATGCATAGCAACGAGAGGGGGAGAGTGTTTCCACGTACCCTCGTAGACAAAAAGTGGAAGCATTAGACAACGCGGTTGATGTAGTCGAACTTCTTCTAGCTTTGACCGATCAAGTACCGAAGGTACGACACCTCCGAGTTCTGCACACGTTCAGCTCGATGACGTTCCTCGCCCTCTTGATCCATCAAGGTGTCGAGGAAGTAGATGAGTTCCATCAGCATGATGGCATCATGACGGTGATGGTGAAGTGATCCGCAGGGTTTCACCTAAGCACCGCGACAATATGACCGGGGTGTAAACTGTGGAGGAGGGCGCCGCACACAGCTAATAGTTGTTGTTCTATGATGTAGGCGCCCCCCTCCCCACATATATATAGGTTGGAGGGGAGGAGAGGCAGCCAAGGGGCGCCCCAAGTAGGAGGAATCCTACTTGGGGTCCTCTCCCAATTCAGCCAACCCCCTCTCCTATTCCTATTCGCAGTAGGAAGGGAAGAGGGGGAAGGGGAATCCTATTCCCTTTTCCCTTTCCTCCTTCCCCTTTCCTTCTCCAATTTGGCCAGCCCATATGGGGGGGCACACCAGCCCCTTTGTGGCTGGTGCGTTTCCCCTCTTGGCCCATAAGGCCCATTTCTTTTGTCGAGGGTGCCCGGAACCCCTTCCGGTGACCCGATAAGTACCCGGTGCTTCCCGAAACACTTCCGGTGTCTGAATACAATCATCCTATATACCAAAATTTACCTCTAGACCATTTCAAGACTCCTCGTCATGTCCATGATCTCATCCGGGACTCTGAACAAAATTCGGTCACCAAATCACATAACTCATATAATACAATATTGTCATCGAACATTAAGCGTGCAGACCCTACGGGTTCGTGAACTATGTAGACATGACCGAGACACCTCTCTGGTCAAAAACCAATAGAGGAACCTGGATGCTCATATTGGCTCCCACATATTCTGTGAAGATCTTTATCGATCGAACCGTTATGACAACATGTGTTATTCCCTTTGTCATCGGTATGTTACTTGTCTGAGAATCGATCGTCGGTATCTTAATACCTAGTTCAATCTCATTACTGGCAAGTCTGTTTACTCGTTTCATAATACATCATCCTGCAACTAACTCATTAGTCACTTTGCTTGCAAGGCTTCTTATGATGTGTATTACCGAGAGGGCCCAGAGATACCTCTCTGATACTCGGAGTGAAAAATCCTAATCTCGATCTAAGCCAACCCAACAAACACCTTCGGAGATACCTATAGAGCATCTTTATAATCACCTGGTTACATTGTGACGTTTGATAGCATACAAGGCATTCCTCCGGTATCAAGGAGTTGCATAATCTCATAGTCGGAGGTATATGTATTTGACATGAAGAAAGCAATAGCAATAAAACTGAACGATCATAATGCTAAGCTAACGAATGGGTCTTGTCCATCACATCATTCTCCTAATGATGTGATCCCGTTTATCAAATGACAACACATGTATATGGTTAGGAAACTTAACCATCTTTGATTAACGAGCTAGTCTAGTGGGGGCTTACTAGGGACACGGTATTTTGTCTATGTATCCACACATGTATCGAGTTTTCGGTTAATACAATTCTGGCATGAATAATAAACATTTATGATGATATAAGGAATTATAAAATAACAACTTTATTATTGCCTCTAGGGCATATTTCCTTCATGTTTGTGTACCCCGAGAGAAGCCCCCGAGCCTGAGCCATACGTGTCGCTGGGCACGTTGGGTTAGGCCCCAAAAAGTGCACGGACACGTGGTGAGAGAATGTTGTGCATGCAACGGTTTGCCATGACGACCAATCAATCCAACGTCCACTTCGCGTAATTACCGCGGGTCGTGGGGTCGTGGGACTGCGGCAGTTAATGTGAAACGATAACTTTTTGAAGGGTCGCGCCCTCCCCAACGTCTTTTCCTTAAGATAGGAAAACACATAAGGGCACTGCTCATCTATCGTCTGCTTCACTCCTCCACCATCTTCTCTCGCAAGCCAAACAATTGCCCTTCCTTTTCGTCCACACTCGCTGCCCATCACCACCCAACTTTCTTCATTCACTTCCGTCGAAAATCAAAGAGATGGGGAAGAAAACCGCCACTCCCAAGGGAAAGCGAACAACTGCCGTGAAGGAGACCGCCGCGGAGGGGAGCAAGAAGAGAGCAGCAGCGCTGGACAAGAAGCAAAGAGCAGACATCATCTTCTTCCCGTTGAATCTAGACGACAAAGTGTTGGAAGCGAGGTACGGATATCTATGAGGGACAGAGGTCCCAAAGGGGCATGGCGCACCCAAGGTTCTGGCAGAGGGGAAGAATGATCCGCCAGATTCATATTGATTCTTTTGTGCATACTTCATCTGCGGCCTCTGCCCTCCTTTTTCGGATTTCTTTGAAGAAGTGATGGTGATCTATGGATTCCATCTTTTGGACAAGCTAAATGCAATGGCGTGCATGGCAATTTTTTCCCACTTGTGCAAGAACTTTGTTGGAGTCACCCCCAATGTCGACTTGCTCATGTACTATTTTGTTCCGTGGGTGGAGAACAAAGCTCACCATTTCGGGAACATAAGTTGGATGTCACAGGTGGTGAGGGAAAGCTAGGGTTACCTCCCAGCTCAGCAGCGCGGCAGATGGGAGGAGTGGAGAGCAGATTGGTGTTGGATCCAGGACGAGAAGGCCCCTGGTTTCTGCCAAGCGCGGATAGACTGTGTTGAGTGCAGCAACAACTGGAGGGAAGTCGGCCTCTCTGACGACAGGCTCTGCCCGGCAATAAACGGGATCACCTGCCTAAAGGCTGCCGGGCTAACTATCGGGCATGTGGGGGCTGACTTCCTCCTTTATCGTATTGCGCCGCTATAGAAGAGGGACAGGTTTGCCTGGCAGTATGGAGATGCTGCAGATAGGATGAGGTTGCTCCCTGGCCTGAGCAACAATCTGTCAGTCTATCGCCATGCTTGGTTGTGCGATCAACTGTTCAGCAGCTTTGGGCTATTCAAGTTGCCGGCAAATGTCATCCCACTGAACATCAATTCTGCCAGGGACCAGATTCTGAAATTGATGCTAGACTACAATGCTCATGGAGTCTTGGGCGATTGGCAGTTTCTCGAGCTCAATTAAGAGCTTGCATGGTCCTCCACCCTAGTGGAAAGGGCTACCAAGGTGGAGACCAACATGTACAAGCGCACCTCCAAAGTGGAGGAGTCATACATCAAGAGACGGCTAGAGGAGGACAGGGCATTTTGAGCCGCCGCAAAGGCAAGGGTCAGGAAGGCACTGGAGGAGAAAGAGGAGGTTGAGGATGAAGGTTCCTCCCACAGCAGAAACGGGGCGCAAGCCACATAGGAGGCTACCGGGGATGATCCTACCGGGGAAGAACTTGCCGGGGACGAGCCTTCCGAGATTGAGGCTCTGTACACCATGGCAGTAGAGGCACGGGAGGAAGTGGAGGTTGTGGAGGCGGAGCAGCCCGAGGAGGAGTGGCTCGCGGCAGGCCTTCAAGCCCCCGAGCCAGTCTTGGACTAGCGCCCCTGCAGGCGGGTAGTCAACTGGGGAGCCGTGGTTCCGAACCTTGCACCTCCCGCTAAGAAGGTGAAGAAGATTACCTCCAAGGGCAGCAAGCCGGATGCGGTGTGCCGGCAGTCATCCCGCCTCGCCGGGGCTAAAACCCCTCCCGCCAAGCAATCGGTGGTTGTGGAAGTTAACTCCAGCTCCCAGTCCGGCTCGACCTCCTCGTAGAGCTCGTCCTCGTCGGAGCCCCCTGCGCCTCAGCAAGTCTCAGAGCTGCCAGGAAGCTCTGTCCCTCTGCTCTAGAAGAGAAGCAAGGAACCCTCGCCACCCGTGGAGTTCGAGCTGAGCTCCATGCTCACTAACGAAGAGTAAGGAAGACCACTCCTCTTTTCTCGTAGTAGTTTCAGAATGCCTGCGTACACTTGTTGAGTGATCTTGCTTGGCACCTTTGACACGGAGGAGGAGTTAGAGACTCTCATCCACCAGTCCAAATGGCTCAGGCATGCGGGGCCACCGAAGACTGTAGGGTATGGCCCTGGCGGGGAGCAGCACGAACGACCCGTTGCCAAGCCCCGAGCTCAGCCCCCGGCATGAGAGCACATGATTGGCCCCTCCCATGGGGAGTGATGCAGGAGAGCTCCCAACCTCCTTGGCTAGAGGAGGGGGAGAGATGAGTCAGGGTGAGCCCCTTCAAGAGGGGCTTACCTTGACCGCCGATCAAGTCGAGGAACCCCCGACGATGGCTTCCACTGGAGAACTTGCCAGGATGACGCCGTGGTCGTCACGGAAGGGGATGGAAATCATGGCCTGGTAACTGATGTTGCCGGGGAAACTGAGGCTTCCGCCTGGCAATCCTCTCCGGGTAATTCATTTTCTCTTCTTCCCCTGCTTTTTTTACCATGCCCCATGATTTTGGCTCTCTAATACTTCTTATTTATTATTCCTTGTTGTGTTTGCTTGCAGTCCCTCAGGACGAATAGCCTGAACTGCTGGAAGAAGTGGCCAGCATAGGAAGAGAAGCCGCGGATGAAGCTGCCAAGAACGTTGCCGCAGAGGGGCAGGGACATGTTGTTGGGAATCCTCAGGAGTCCCTGGCGGACACGGAGTGGATCCCCAATAGCGTGCCAGGGGCGGGGGCGACAGTCGAGGAGAAAATCCCCCTCCAAACCATGGACCCCCTCCCCTCATTTGGTACCATGGCGGGAGCCTCGCAACCATCTTCGAGTCAGCTGGCGCTGGTGCTTGCGCAGCCTGGGCTCGGAGCCCCCGGCTCATCAGTGGCGACGAGCACGAAACTTCACAAAGAGCTCCACCGCATTCTGGCGCTGCTGTACCAAGGGGTCGACAAGGCAGACGACTCTGTTGCTATCGCGATGGACTTATCTTTCCTGGAGTCCATGGAGGTAGGCATTAAGGAGATGCAGGTGAGGGAGTCCTGGATTAAGTGGTCCTCGGACAGCCGGACTATATACTTTGGCCGGACTGTTGGACTATGAAGATACAAGATTGTGGACTTCGTCTAGTGTCCGGATGGGACTCTCCTTTGCATGGAAGGCAAGCTTGGCAATTCGGATATGTAGATTTCCTTCTCTTTAACTGACTCTATGTAACCCTAGCCCCCTCTGGTGTTTATATAAATCGAAGGGTTTAGTCCGTAGGACAAGAACAATCATAATCATAGGCTAGCTTCTAGGGTTTAGGCTTTGCGATCTCATGGTAGATCAACTCTTGTAATACTCATATCATCAAGATCAATCAAGCAGGAAGTAGGGTATTACCTCCATCGAGAGGGCCCGAACCTGGATAAAACATCATGTCCCCTGCCTCCTGTTACCATTAGCCTTAGACACATAGTTCGGGACCCCCTACCCGAGATCCGCCGGTTTTGACATTGACATGGGTGCTTTCATTGAGAGTTCCACTATGTCGTCGCGACAAGGCTCGATGGCTCCTTCAATCATCTTCAACGACACAGTACAGGGGGAGGTTTTCCCTCCCGGACAGATCTTCGTATTCGCCAGCTTCGCCCTGCGGGCCAACTCGCTTGGCCACCTGGAGCAAATCGGTAGCTACGCCCCTGGCCATCAGGTCAGGTTTGGAAGCTTGAACTACACTGTCGATATCCGCGGAGACTTGATCTTCGACGGACTTGAGCCCATGTCAGGTACGCTGAACAGTCGCGACGAGCATGACTTAGATCTGCCATCAGACAGTGTTCGGGAGATCGCACCTACGGCGGCCCCGGGAATCAACACGAAGCAGATCGCACCCTCCGAGGACGGGTGGATGGACCCAGCCACGAAGGCCGCACACGCATCAGCATTGGCGCCGAGCACTGATCCCACCTCCTATGAGGATGGTGTCATCGGACCATCGGACTCGCCTCCGGCTACAGGATCCGAACCATGTACGCCCGTGCCTATTGAATCTGATTGGGCACCGGTCATGGAGTTCACCTCCGCGGACATTTTTCAGCACTCGCCCTTGGGTGATGTGCTAAATTCGCTAAAGTCTCTTTCCTTTTCAGGAGACTCTTGGCCGAACTATGTCCGGCTCGAGTGGGACACGGACGACGAAGAAATTTGTTCCCCACCCACCACCCACTTCATAGACACTGTCGATGACTTAACCGACATGCTTGACTTCAACTCCAAAGACATCGACGGTATGGACGACGATGCAGGAGAAGAACAGGAACCACCGCCTATAGGGCGCTGGACTGCCACCTCATCATATGATATATATATGGTGGACACACCAAAAGAAGGCGATGGTGATGATGCAATGAAGGATAATCCCCTTGATAAGCGATGGAGCAGGATGAGCCAGGGGACGGTGAACATAGTATGGAGCCGACGTCAGATGATGCTGATCCCAAGGGTAAAATTCACCAACCTGTCTCCGGAGAGGAGAACAGTCCGGATGATGATGCACTCATCATCCTAGAAAAACACTTGGAACAAGAGAACCTCCGCAGAAGGCTTATTGCCACCGCGAGGAGCCTAAAGAAGCAGAAGCAAGGCTTAAAGCCGCATAGGATACGCTCAAACAAAGTGCTCGACACTGAAGAAAAATACGGCGGCGATTGTCACACAAAGAGCTATCCAAAGCGCAAGCTGCTGCCCAAATTCGACGATGAGGCCATAGAGCCCATTCAGCTGAAAACGACCGATCTGCCGGACAGACCACCCCACGGCCATGACAGGACGGCTAATGATGCCGTAAACAAGTCAGCACACGATTTACGTGAGCTCCTGGAGAAGAAGTCTGGTATGGCCAGGTCCATCTATGAACCTAGGAAGCGCGCTTCGGCACAGTATCAGAGCTACCAAAATGATCACATTGATTGAATACTAGCTAGGAATCAGCACCGAACACAACAATCGTCGATAGCATGCCACGACACGTCCAAATAGAGGGGTGCCGCACACCCCCAGTGCTTCACCGATGAGGTGCTGGACCATGAATTTCTGGAAGGATTTAAACCCGTGAATATTGAGGCATACGACGGAACGACAGACCCTGGGGTCTGGATTGAGGACTTTATCCTTCATATCCACATGGCTCACGGAGATGATCTTCACGCCATTAAATACCTACCCCTCAAGTTGAAAGGACTAGCTCAGCACTAGTTGAAAAGTCTACCTGAAAACTCAATTGGAAGTTGGGAAGAACTTGAGGATGCCTTTAGGGACAATTTTCAAGGGACCTATGTCCGACCTACGGATGCAGACGACTTAAGTCACATAATTCAACAGCCCACAGAGTCAGCCCGAAAACTCTGGAACAGATTTCTTACTAAGAAGAATCAAATCGTCGATTGCCCGGACGCCGAAGCCATAGCGGCCTTCAAACATAGTATCTGGGATGAATGGCTTGCCAGACACCTCAGCCAGGAAAAGCCGAGGACAATGGCAGGCTTAACAAGCCTTATGACCTGCTTTTGCGTGCTGAGGATAGCTGGCTAGCCCGTAGCGGCACCAGCGACCCAGGCACATCCGAAGTCAGGGATGGCAACGGGAAGCCGCAACGCAACAAAAACAAGCATCAAAACAATGATGACAGCCCAGAGAACACGACGATCAACACCGGATTCAGGGGCTCTCGACCCGGTCAATGGAAGAAGCCATTTAAAGGCAGCAGAGATGGACCGCCAGCCTAAACAAGATTCTAGACAAATTATGTCAGATTTACGGCACCCCCGAAAAACCTCCAAATCACACTCATAGAGAGTGCTGGGTTTTTAAGCAGGTGATAAGCACATTTCATATATACAATTTTGGCATAGAAATATATTATTTATTGAGATATGACCATCAATTCTTGCTGTGAAATATTGAATATTTGCATGAAAATCATATAAAGTATCATTTACTAGCCATTGTGTTTCTTTTGCAGAAAAGTGCGCAAAGGCACTATAAACTTCAAGATCTGGACTAGTGGCTAAGAGGACCAGTCAAGTGAAAAGGAAGAAGAAAGACAGAGGGACTTGTGTGTGAAGAAATGATGCTCCATGGGACAAGTTAAAGAAGAAAGGGACCTTCTTATGAACAAAGAAGAAAAGGAGAAGGGCCAAAATTGCAAAGTGGCAGATCAGAGGAGGGGTCAAAATCCCGAGCGGCAGCTAATCCCCATCGGGCCTGGCTACATCTCATCTCTCTCCCTCTCCCCTTCTTCTCCATCACCGGCCGCCGCCACAGCCAGGCCGGCGTGGTGGTGAGCCATTCACACAGCGCCACCATCTCCTTCTCCTCCCCGAAGCCATCCATCTCCACCGTCCGCGCCCAGCGCCAACCAGCACCGCCTCCATCCATCACCCAGCACCACCACTACTCCTCCTACCTCCAGTGCCTACATCCACCACACCAGCCGCTCCCTCACGCGCTGCATCAGACACTCCGGCGCGAGTGTCTGGTCACCCGCGTGAGTGCGCCACCCAACTCCTTCGCCTCGGATCCATCTCGCAGACCACCAGTGTGCCACCACCATCGCCAACTCCCTCTTCCTTCTTCTGCTCTCTGCCTGCTGCTGCTTCTTCTTCCCACGCCCCTGCTGCTGCTTGCTCTCTCAATCTCTGCTACTACTTCTCCATCTCTTGCTGCTACTTCTTCTTCTCTGAACCTCATTTCTTCTCCTTGCATCCCCTTGTTGCTGCTCCATTCCCAAACTGCTGCTACCTATTCTTCTTCTTGTCTGAACCTCTGTCCTTCCCCTCGTTGCTGCTCCTCACTTGCGCCAGCTGCTCCTGTTCCCTACGCCTCTGCTACTGGTTCTTGCTTCTCTTCTGAACCTGAAGCTCTCTCTCTCTCTCTTATCTCAAACTGTTGTAAACTTTAGAAGTGTAATGTTCAGAATTTTGTAATTTTCAGGGTTGTGTAATGTTCAGACTTGACAAGTTCTAGCAACTCGTTATTTGTTCAGTTTAGTACCTGTATAATAAAGTACTTGTTATGTTGGACCTGACTAGTTGAGGCCTTGTTAATTTGGGTGATAATTGATCTATTAGAATGTGCTTCTGTGTATTACTATTCTGCTAGTATATGTGCGTGTTCACCTTGTGTACTAATCCCCTTTCCTAGTTATCTTCCAGTACTTGTCAACTTTGTGTGTGTTTGATTTTCAGTCCATATGTTAGCTCAAGTACCTGTGCCATATAAATATGTGTGTGTGCTTGTGATTTAAATAATCTGTTTTCTGTTCAGTAATTCATACGCTTGCTAGATATATATGGTCATGTCTTTTGACTTCCCTTGTCACTAATATTAGCCTTTCAGTTTCTATAATAATATGAAAATACCAAAAAGACAGAGTAAAGATAATCTTCATCTCCCTTTGCTTCTGTCATTTTCTTTGTTGATGATCCTTGTCAGTGTTAGGTTTATTTTCTGTTTTCATCATTCATTTGGGTCACCTAGCTTTAGTCGAACGTAGTTGCCGCCGCCTAGTCCCTGTGGAGAACACGACATCCGTAGTTTGGGGCGTAAAAACCCCGCTATATTACAATTGATCATTTTGGCGCCGTTGCCGGGGACTAGTGTCGAGCGCTTGTGTTAGGCTATAGACTAGATTTACTTTAGTTCCTTGTTCAATTCGTCGTGTATTTCATCTTCAGTGTTTTTCTTCTACTTTCCCCCATTGTTGCTTCGGCTTATTAGGATACTAACCTTCTGACTAGTGCTTACTGTTCATGAGTGTGTGTAGGGAATCATAAATCTTTGCTAGTTGTTCTCTAGTTACACTTGGTTAAGATATGGCATTGCTTCGTGATCTTTGGATGCCAAGTAGTCAATGTTATATCACAGGACCGGTTTGGCCAACTATTGAGGCAGAGAATTTTGAGATGAAGCCTGGTCTTATTGCTTTGGTTCAACAACAACAGTTTGGAGGACTGCCCACTGAGGATCACTATGAGCACTTATACCGAGTCATGGAGTATTCAGGTACAGTCAAGTACCATGGAGTTCCTCAAGATTCTATCAAGTGCATGTTGTTCTGATTCTCTCTCCGGGATGATTCTCGTGCTTGGTATCGACCCTTGCCATCAAGATCATTCAGTTGGAACGAGATATCACAAGCTTTCTCCACTACACAAGCAGTCCGCAATTTGAGATGAGATCCTCAGCTTCGTTCAACATGAAGGCGAGAGCTTGTATGATGCTTGGGAGAGATACAAGGCTTTATTCAGGAGATGTCCTAACCACGGGCTCGAGAGATGGTTAGAGCTGCAAATATTCTATAGAGGATTGACTTGGGACACTCGAGCTTACGTCGATATGGCAGCGGGCGGAGCTATTACAAACAAGACACTTGATGATGCTTTTCTGCTGATTGAGAGCATAGCTTTCCACCAACTTCAGTGGTACAATGATAAGCCCACCTCTAATTCATTGGTTTGCTTGCAACAAATCACTACACCTCAGCCGCCAATTCTTACACAAAATCCTGAACCTCTATCTCAGTGTGACAAGATTGAGCTTGCATGGATTATCTTTGACGATGATGACACCATTCTAGTTGACACACGCGCTACAGATCACATGGATACTAGTGTTGGAGATTCAGTTTTGCATTGTGATGATTCTTCCATGGATGAGCCGGAGCTGCAGTTAGTTGCTTTTGATATTGAGGAGTCACCTTTAGTTCATATTGAGCATGTGCTGGTAGAGCCAGATATGGAGAAGTTCTCCTTCGATGATGTCAGCTGCATTAATTCCTCAACACTTGAGCCTGAGATGGAGAGCTTCATGGTTGACTATGATGAGGTGGATTCAGATGTCAAGGAGCCAAGCTCTACTATTTCACTTGTTGACATGAGTCCAGTGGAAATTTCTACAAGCACACCTCACTTGGTATCTTCAATTGAGGTAGTCCTGAAGGTTCTTCCTAACTATCTCAGGTATGATCTCAGCTTTCTTGACAAGATATGCCATATCATGGATACTGCCTATGCACCATGCGGTCTATTGATGATATCTATTTGTCATATGCTTAGATATGCTTATGTGATAGGATACTCTATTGATGACTTAGAGGGCATTGTCCCTATCATTTGTATTGGCTTGTTTGTTGAGTGTTCTTTCAGGTTTACGCTTTTGTACCATTCATTGTGGGTTGACCAAGTTCGAGATGACATCCCATGGGATCCTGGTGGACTCAAAGCATGGCGATGAGGAGAAGCAAGGGGGCACACACGAGGAAGGGAGAAGCTGGAGCAGGCATGAGGATAGAGAAGCAAAAGGAGAGGAGCTGCAGTTGGTGAGGTGATCGAGGGAGTGCTACTTCATTAAGCCCGGTGAGCTATTTCATGACCCATTCTGAATATCATAAATACATGCTGAATTCAATTGCTAGTTGGGTTGCTTGAGCCAGTTATTACTTGTTGTCAAGCTGAATTTCACCTTTGGCATTTTGCTTGATGTGAATTTGTGAACTTGATTTTTGAATGCCTTGTAAACTAGTGATCTACACCATGCATGCTTTGCTGAAATTAGTGAAAGTTATTAGTTTTGAGTGCTCAAATCCCTAGTACACTAGAAAACTTAATCATTTTCTACTTTTACCTCGATACACCTAGATCACCACGTTTAGATGCTGAATTTGTGCCAAGTGTCTTCCCATTGAGAGCAATCACCTAACCACTATGGATTAGCATGCTATGTTCCCTGGATCGGTAGCATGTGAACCAGGCATGGAGAAGTGATGATTCCTGTTTTTGTTCTTATGCGTTGTTCATTTAAGTTAAGTAATAATGAATAAATAAGTCTGGCTACCTACAGTAGCATGTCATGTTCCCGGGATCGGTGGTATGTGAAATCAGGTTAGCTTGGGCAGTAATTAATTATAATAAAAATGTAATTCTCGAACCAGGTGTATACCATGTTCTCGGGATCGGTGGTATGTTCCTTTGGGGAGACAAACAAAAAATATTAACAAAAATTGGTTGAGCCAGGTGTATACCATGTTCTCGGGATCGGTGGTATGTTCCTTCGGTGAGACTAATGAAATAATATGTGTGTTTCTTTCAAATTCAATAAGTGGTTCAACCACAAAGTCATATTTCTGCAAATAAGAGATTTAATTCCAGTTCTTTTTGTTCTCGGGATCATGCTCTCTTTAGGAACCATTTGGCGCAGTCATCATTTAAACTTGTTGATCCTCTTTTATCATTGTAAAAGTTTAAAATGGTCATGCTTACTAGTATCTTACCGCTTTGAAGCACTCCTAACCATTAATTTTTACTAGCTAAGTCCAAAGCATGCACTGTTTAGGCATCTACTTCACTTGGTATTCTCTAGTCAGCTCACTGTTCACATTCTTGCTCTTGTCATATGCCTTTGCTTGAGGACAAGCAAAAGTTTAAGTGTGGGGGAACTTGATAAGCACATTTCATATATACAATTTTGGCATAGAAATATATTATTTATTGAGATATGACCATCAATTCTTGCTGTGAAATATTGAATATTTGCATGAAAATCATATAAAGTATCATTTACTAGTCATTGTGTTTCTTTTGCAGAAAAGTGCGCAAAGGCACTATAAACTTCAAGATCTGGACTAGTGGCTAAGAGAACCAGTCAAGTGAAAAGGAAGAAGAAAGACAGAGGGACTTGTGTGTGAAGAAATGATGCTCCATGGGACAAGTTAAAGAAGAAAGGGACCTTCTTATGAAGAAAGAAGAAAAGCAGAAGGGCCAAAATTGCAAAGTGGCAGATCAGAGGAGGGGTCAAAATCCCTAGCGGTAGCTAATCCCCATCGGGCCTGGCTACATCTCATCTCTCTCCCTCTCACCTTCTTCTCCATCACCGGCCGCCGCCATGGCCAGGCCGGCGTGGTGGTGAGCCATTCACCCATCACCACCATCTCCTTATCCTCCCCGAAGCCATCCACCTCCACCGTCCGCGCCCAGCGCCAACCAGCACCGCCTCCATCCATCACCCAGCGCCACCACTACTCCTCCTACCTCCAGTGCCTACATCCACCACACCAGCCGCTCCCTCACGCGCCGCATCAGACACTCCGGCGCGAGTGTCTGGTCACCCGCATGAGTGCGCCACCCAACTCCTTCGCCTCGGATCCATCTCGCAGACCACCAGTGTGCCACCACCATCGCCAACTCCCTCTTCCTTCTTCTGCTCTCTGCCTGCTGCTGCTTCTTCTTCCCACGCCCCTGCTGCTGCTTGCTCTCTCAATCTCTGCTACTACTTCTCCATCTCTTGCTGCTACTTCTTCTTCTCTGAACCTCATTTCTTCTCCTTGCATCCCCTTGTTGCTGCTCCATTCCCAAACTGCTGCTACCTATTCTTCTTCTTCTCTGAACCTCTGTCCTTCCCCTTGTTGCTGCTCCTCACTTGCGCCAGCTGCTCCTGTTCCCTACGCCTCTGCTACTGGTTCTTGCTTCTCTTCTGAACCCGAAGCTCTCTCTCTCTCTCTCTTATCTCAAACTGTTGTAAACTTTAGAAGTGTAATGTTCAGAATTTTGTAATTTTCAGGGTTGTGTAATGTTCAGACTTGACAAGTTCTAGCAACTCGTTATTTGTTCAGTTTAGTACCTGTATAATAAAGTACTTGTTATGTTGGACCTGACTAGTTGAGGCCTTGTTAATTTGGGTGATAATTGATCTATTAGAATGTGCTTCTGTGTATTACTATTCTGCTAGTATATGTGCGTGTTCACCTTGTGTACTAATCCCCTTTACTAGTTATCTTCCAGTACTTGTCAACTTTGTGTGTGTTTGATTTTCAGTCCATATGTTAGCTCAAGTACCTGTGCCATATAAATATGTGTGTGTGATTGTGATTTAAACAATCTGTTTTCTGTTCAGTAATTCATACGCTTGCTACATATATATGGTCATGTCTTTTGACTTCCCTTGTCACTGATGTTAGCCTTTCAGTTTCTATAATAATATGAAAATACCAAAAAGACAGAGTAAAGATAATCTTCATCTCCTTTTGCTTCTGTCATTTTCTTTGTTGATGATCCTTGTCAGTGTTAGGTTTATTTTCTGTTTTCATCATTCAATTGGGTCACCTAGCTTTAGTCGAACATAGTTGCCGTCGCCTAGTCCCTGTGGAGAACACGACATCCGTAGTTTGGGGCGTAAAAACCCCGCTATATTACAATTGAGCAGCAGGCCGGCAAGCTAAATGACGAACACAAGGGACGGGAGACGCCAAGTGAAGACGAGGATGAGCCTCGCCAGCTGAACACTGGGGGACAGAAAACATTCCCACCAGAAGTCAAAACAGTGAATATGATCTACGCAACTAACATTACAAAGAAAAGGCACAAACGCGCACTCCGAGACGTATACGCTGTGGAGCTCGTCGTCCCCAAATTCAATCCCTGGTCGGGCTGCCCAATCACCTTTGATCGCAGGGATCATCCGACTAGTATCCGGCACGGAGGATCGGCTGCCTTGGTTCTCGACCCAATAATTGATGGATACCATCTCACCCAAGTCCTGATGGATGGCGGCATTAGTCTAAACCTGATATATCAGGACACGGTCCGCAAAATGGGGATAGACCTATCAAGAATTAGCCAAAGCAATACTACCTTTAAAGAGTGATACTAGGCGTCGAGGCCCACTGTACGGGCTCTCTAGTACTAGAGGTTGTATTCGGTTCTCCCGACAACTTCAGAAGCGAGGAACTAATCTTCGAGGTCGCTCCATTCCGAAGCGACTATCATGCACTACTCGGAAGAACGGCCTTTGCTCGTTTTAATGCAGTACCGCACTACGCCTATCTTAAATTAAGATGCCCGGTCCGTGTGGCGTCATCACAGTTAGCGGAAATACAGAGTGTTCCTTACATGCGGAAGAATATGTGGCGGCTCTAGCAGCCAAACACTGAGCGGCCCCTCCTACAAGAATAAACGGTCGTCAAGACCATGGACACGGTCAGACGAGTTGGCGCCCCACCAGATATAACAGCCCAGATAAATCTGAGCTGGGGATAGCCCCATAAGTAGTGCTAGGGGCTGCTCGCAAAAGAAAATGAAGCCCATAGTTTGGCTCGACCCTATCAATACAATAGCATATTGCATTTTCATTCAGATTAACCAACTCTTCACATGAAGTCTTTCACCTGGGTTTTCCCTTTTTACAGATGAACATCATGCTACACCCTTCCAGGATACGGCACAACGGAGACAAAGGTGCAGACGTGCAGCAGGGCCCCGCTCAAAGGTTTCTCTTTAGAATAATATCCTGTGTAAACCTTTTTTAATGTCTCTTGTTGCTTCTTCCCCTCCGGACACTTAACACAACCAGGAGGGATAATGGCGTTCTTGATACTTCGTCACGCCAGACTACTGCATGTACCTAGAAACACAGGGCTCATTATCGAGGGCGTTATTCAGCCCAGTATATGTTGTAAAGTACGAATACCTTAGGGAGTGTTCGGCGTCGCAAGTTTGGCCTTATATGCATCAGCTCTGAATCATGTCTTTGGTCAAATGTTGGGTTTGCCCGGCTCCCATGTTTTGCTACCTTACGTTCTGCTCTATCGGCTAAGGCGGCACCGGGAGAACTACTGCGATTGTGCCCTGGTTCATCTGGATGAGCACCTCAGTAGAGAAAGCCGAAAACTGACTATCATGATACAGTGCGAGACTGGTCAACCACTCGATGACTCATCAGAATCTTCGTGATTCCTCCGCATTAACGAAGGACTGGTTCCCGGTCACGTACGTACGCGCACCACATTTGGATAAACGCGGAAGTACCATGGGCTATATAGTAGCCCCACCGTCAAACTCCTATGGCTAAGTGAAAGTATTAAAGCTATATAGTCCGATTGCCTGGTTCGCCGCGCTATCACCTCCTTAATGGACCAAGACATTGGATCAAGTGTGACTACGCGTTTTCTCGAACACCCCCGCATTATATGCGTGGGGGTTGAAGCCAACAACTGCAAACTTTCGAGTTATATACATACATAAACGGCCGCACAGGAGGCACTATAATACTTTCGGGCAAAAGTATAAATACAACCTTTATAATCAAAATAGCATTGTTTTCACAATGGAGATACATGTCACTCGAACATGTTATTCTTCGAGCACTGAGCCTCTATTAAATGGGCGCCTTCTAGGACTTCTTCAAAATAGTGCTCGGCTGGGTCCTGGCCTCCCGCCGGACCCCGGGTTGCAATAGCGGTGGTCTCCATCCCTGCCCAGTATGTTTTAACACGGGCAAGAGCCATCCGCAAACCTTCTATGCACGCCGACCTCTTCACCACATTGATATGCGACACAACACCAAGGAATTGTTGCACTAATCCAAAGTAACTGTCCGGCCTTGGTCCTCGCGGCCAACGATGATCCACGATAGACCTCATAGCAAGCCTGGACAACCTATGGAGCTCGGCCCATGCGGCCATCATTTCATTCAACGGGCAGCAGATGCGTCGGGGCACTGAACTGCGACCAGAATAACCTTTCCACCTTATGGTCTTTCCGATCTTTGTAAAATTCGGACGCATCAGCAGCACTCTTTGCCAGGTCCGCATAGCGTCCGCAGTGCTCCACAACTGATCCAGAGGGGCATACTTCGGATCTCTGAACTTCATTCGCAACAAATAGGGCCTCCTAGTCTCCGGCTTCACGAAGCTCCTCCCTTATCCCTCTCATTTCAGAGCTGGTTTTCCTTGGCTGCCTCTAGGGCCTTCTTCAGGTCAGCCGCTTTCGCTTGGTTTTCCTTTTCAAGGATCTCATGGCGGCCGGCGGCATCCTTCAGCTCAGTAGCCATCTGGGCTATCTTTTCTTCGCTCTGGCAATGAGTAGCCTATTCGGCTCTTAACTCTTCGACCGCCTTCAAAGCGGCTGCATCACTTATTCGGGCTTGCTCCTTGGCTCTGGCAAGCTCCGCCCGAAGGGTCTGAAAGTGCGTTATATCGACTAGAGGGGGGTGAATAGGCGATTTTTATGAATTCTTCACTGAGGAATTAGTTGGTGAGGAAATTCCTAAATGAAGAACTGCTAGCAGCAGAATAAGTACTCAGAAGTAAACATAACAGAGCACAATCATAGTCATCATGACGAGATGAAGACAAGCACAGAGTACAGAAAGCGTAAACACAAGATAACACAAGACAGAAGATGGATAGACTGAAGAAATTGAACTGAGGAAATTGAGAAAGTCTTCAGTCAAAGTCTTCAAACAGATATGAATAGGCATAGAACAACAGACATGAGGAAATGAAAGAGTTGAGGACATAGAACCAGTAAGCTTGGTGAAGACAATGATTTGGTAGACCAGTTCCAACTGCTGTCTCAGTTGTACATCTGGTTGGAGCAGCTGAGTATTTAAACTGGAGGACATCTCGAACAGACAGTCCTCACCGTATTCTCCTTGAGCTAAGGTCACACAGACCTTGCCCAATCACTCGTGGTAAGTCTTCAGGTGACTTCTGAACCTTCACAAACTTGGTCACTCGGCGATCCACAATTCCTCTTGGATGCTCTAGACCTTGACGCCTAACCGTCTGGAAGAAGCACGGTCTTCAAAGGAAACAAGCGTCGGATCCACGCAGGATCAATCTCTTCAGTGATGCTCAATCACTTTGGGTTTGTACGTGTTGGGTTTTGGGTTTTCCTCACTTGATGATTTTCGCTCAAAGTCCTCGGAGGATGGGATGCTCACAATTGACAAGTGTCAGTTTCTCTCAGAGCAGCCAACCATCTAGTGGTTGTAGGGGGCGGCTATTTATAGCCTAGGGAGCAGCCCGACATGATAAGACATAAATGCCCTTGTCTGATATGACCGTTAGGTGGGTAGATATTTTGGAGCCGCTGGTGCATAGCACAGCAACAGACAGAATTTTGACTATCAAAATCCTCAGGGCTATCATGATCCTCACTGTGTAGGCAATTCGCACTGGCGAATTCCTAACTCTTCAGTCAGAACAAATTCCTCAGAGACTAGAAGAACTTCGTCTCTGTCACTGAAGAATATGACTGAACTGTATGAGATTTCCAATGGCTTCACTTGAAGGGATTGGTAGGTGTAGGATTTTGAGTTGAGCATCACATGGAAATTTTTCCTTAGTATTTCCTCGACCCCCTTTAACAGTACAGTGTTTCCTATGACTCAAGAAAGAGAAAAATGAAACTACGAAAACAAAAGTCTTCACGCTTCTTGTTCCTCGAATGATTGCCTAGTCTTCAAGGTCACACCAATTTCCTCACTTTCAAAGTCTTCAGAAATCCAAAGTCTTCAGTTGAAGAACTTCATATTTAGGGGTCGACTTTCTGTGTAAATATCAAACTCCTCATAGACTTTTAGACATGTGTACACTCACAAATGCATCAGTCCCTTAACCTATAAGTCTTCAATACACCAAAATCACTAAGGGGAACTAGATGCACTTACAATCTCCCCCTTTTTGGTGATTGATGACAATATAGGTTAAGTTTTCAACGGGGATAAACATGTGAAGTGTAAATACTGATATTGAAGAATTTGATTGCAAGATATAGAAGAACTCCCCCTGAAGATGTGCATAGTGAGGAATTTGCTTTTGAAGCAATGCACACTTGAAGAGTATAATCATGAAGATCTCCCCTATATCTTGTAAATCATACACGCATTTGATATATAATATGAAGAATTTGAAATGCATGATGAAATATGGTGACTGATGTAATTCAGCATGCGTGCATTAACATTAATGAGGAATAAGCATGCAGAAGAACACAACAAAAGTATCAGGTCACCATAGAGTTTTAAGATTACAACTCGGTTCAGCAAAGTCATCAGAAGAACGAGAGTTGTAACTTAGCAAAAACGCCCATATAAGATAGACCCGCTGGAAGACTAACTCAAATTTCTCCCCCTTTGTCATCGTATGACCAAAAGGGTTGAAACTGAGAACTAACACCCCTGAAGAATATCATGAAGATGGAGGAGCGCCAGCGTTGTCATGGTCTTGAGTCGATGTAGGGCCTGCTGCAGTGTCGTCCAAGTCTTCATGCTCGTCCGTGGCGCGTGATGAAGAATATGAGTTGGCCACCACGGAAGGAACCTTGACCCTCTTGAATTTCTTCGGTGGAGGAGCAGACCAGTTAAAGTCTTTCTTGAAGCCCATTTGCTTTAGATCTTCTTCACTATATAGATGTGACAAAATAGCCCAGGTGCGATCAAACACTTCACGGAGGTAGTAGTGGTTTTTCTTCCCTGCATTATGTGTGGAAGTCATGTTGTGAAGAATAGAATCAAACTGACGCTTAACCCACTTGTGGTTGCGATCCACCTTCTGGTGAAGACTTATCAGCTGTTCATGATCAGTCAGCACACGAGGAGCAGTAGCTTGAGGACTTGTCTTTGTAGCATTGGCAGCAATATCATGAGTGGTAGAGTCATCATTGGTGGAGTAAGATGCAGCTTTGCGGAACTGACCATCCAATAGACGAATGCCTTCATCGATAACGGCTGGTGACTTGCCCTTCTCATCAGATGAGGAAATTGTCCGCTTGAGGACTTCAATAGGGGACAAGTAGCTGAGGTGATTCTAAAAATCAGCCTTGTAGTTGAGTGAAGACCTTGTTCTGAGGAATCTCATGATCCACGGCGCGTAAGGCTTCAGCTCAAATGGAGAAAGTGCAACATTCGCCAGAGTCCTCATGAAGAAATCATGATAATTTATGGGAATGCCATGCATGATGTTGAAAAGCATGTTCTTCATCATTCCAATAATTTCTTCATCGGATGAGTCATGGCCTTTGATGGGACTCATGGTCTTCGTTAGAATGCGGTAGATTGTTCTTGGCACATAGAGCAATTCCTTCACGAGGAATTAGGTCCTTGGAGCTTGACCTGGCTTCAGCGGCTTCATGAGCACTTGCATATAGTGATCAGTAAGTTCAGGCTCATCATACAGACAACGAGCACCGTCAGGTGGAGGACTGATTGGTAGGGCACGAAGGAATTCAGAGGCTGGTGCCTTGTAATGAGTGTTTTCAGTCATCCAGTCCAACACCCATGAGTTGACGTCAGCAGCATCGCCTGTGATATGCAAAGTTGCATAGAAGTGAAGAATAATCTCTTCATTCCAATCAACTATGTCTAAGTAGAAATTGAGCAAGCCAGCATCCTGAATCATGCTGAGGACTTGAGAGAAGCAAGGGATGGATTCCATGTCCACATGAGGAATATGCTCATGATCGAAGACTTTGTCCTTGTTGAAGAGCACTGAAGAATAGAAGTTGGCCTGGCTGGCAGTCCAGAAACGCTTCCTTCTAAGACAAGCATTTTCATAGGGGTTGAATGCCATGAAGAATACGTGCTCGCCAAAGAAATCATCAGCCTTGAATTTTTTCTTTTTGGAGAAAGGATCCTTTGGCTTGGGCTGAGGAGTGTCAATCAATTGCAGCACCACTTCCGGAATCGCAATCTCAGGTTCCTCAGGCTGAGGAATTTCAGGCTCTTCTTCAGCTTCAGCCTAGGTCGTCAATTCTTCATTGACAATTTCTTCAGCACTAGTGGCTGGAATTTCTTCATGAACACTTGGGTTTGCATGAGGTTCTTCAGATCCCATTTGCACTTCAGTGGCGGCAGGGGACTGAGGAATAGCTTGAAGGGGAGTGACCATTGGAGAGTTGGGATGTTGACTGTCCCAAAATTCATCATTGAGCACAGGAGTGGTACAGCCAATGTCCAAATCTTCCTCTTCAATTTCTTCAACACCTGCCTCTTCAGCAGTAAACTGAGGCAAAGGTGAGGAAATGACTGGGGTAGAAGGGATCTTATCCACTTCAATTTATTTGTCCAACTGCTCTGACGTAGCAGCAGAAGGAGATTCTTCATCAGATTCATCAGGAATCACATAATCTTCACCAAATGGAACAAAGTCCTTTGATGGCATTAATGAAACTGGAACGGCATCAATTGGATTGTCAATTGAACTGATCAGAGTCTTCATCTTCTTCGGAGCTGAAGAAGTTGATGCCTTCCTTTTCTTCACAGCTGCATGTTCTGCCGCCTTGGTCTTCTTCGCATCTGATGCAGATGGAAGGATCGGAGTTAGTGTAGGCGCAGGAGGTGCAGAGGACTTTGGTTCATTTTCCTCAGGCACAACTGATGCAGTTGCCCTGATTTGTTCACTTTCTTCAGGCGCACCACTAGTGGATGCCCTGGCAATATCTTTAGCGGCTGGAATGGAGTCATCAGCCCTGGCACTATCATTTTCTTCAGCAGCCTGAATGTCATCAGCGGTGCTGGCATTTTCTTCAGTAGGCTGAGCAGATGCCTCAGCCTGAGTAATTTCACATGCACAGGTGGAGCAGCACTTGAAGTAAATTTCTTTGTCAGATTGACAAAACGCACCTTGGCGCCCTTCCAATCAGCATGGTAGCGATCAAATTCATCACTCAGTTGTTTGATTTCAACTTGCAAGGCAAGGAGCTGATCAGGAGTGAGAGTGAGGACATTGTCCTTGAGGTAGCTGTTTCTTGTACAGCGCTTTCTTCAAACTTCTGCCTTGTTCAAATTTCCATTTCTCTTCTTCAATGAAGGCAGTGAGAACGTGACTTTGACCAGGAGTGAGGTTCATCTCCGGCAAAGGCATGTTAAGGTCCTTGTGCCATAGGTAAATGTAGTCAAGGATCAACTTGGGATCCAACATCAGCGGCACATTGCTGCCTTGCTGCCTTTGGCTCTAGCAGCCCTGGCTTGCCTGTCTCTGATGATTTCGGCAAGTTCTTCATCATCAGCCTCATCATCATCAGAGGGTACATGGAAGGCGACCTGCTTCTAGTGAGGACTTGGGCGAGTGCCTCGTCCAGCAGTGGCCTTTTTCTTCAGTAGAGAGGGACCAGCTAAGGAATTTCCAGCAGCTGAGGAGCTTGTAGATGCTCCTGAGGCAATAGAGAAGCCTTGAGTCCTTTGGCACGTGGCGAGATGCACAGGTGCCGAGGATTTTGTCGGAGCAGCTGAAGACTTTGACGGAGGAGCTGAGGACTTTGAAGGAGTAGTCTGAGGAATTTGCGGTGAGGGCCTTGAGGAATCTGGCCTTGATGGCATAGCAGAGGAGCTTGGCCGTGAGGGCATTGAAGGAGAAGCACTGGATTTATGTGCAGGCTTCTTGTGCATTGCCTTCTTTGGCTGACTGGCAGAGGCCTCAGTAGAGGCAGCACAGCAGCAGAGTCTGTGTTGAATTTCTTCACTACTTCCTTTGCTTGCTTAGCCAGTTTGGCTTGGCGCTTTGCTTATTCATCAGGATAATCCTCACCGTGCTTGAGGCTGGTGGGATCTGCCAACTGGCCTGGTGCCAATGGAGGTCTTGGGCATGGAGGGTTGAGTGCAAATTTCTTCATATACTTGGGAGTGACATATCTGTACTCCCTCCATTCTCGTGCCCATCTCCTCTCTATCCTTTGTATGCGCACCTTGCGCTGATTCATGTTCTCCTTTTCGAACTTGGCCTCATCAGGTGTGCAATAGTCTTTGTAAATGTCCTCAGGGATCTCAAAAGCAGTCATGACCTCAGGCTTCTTTCCTCCCTTATGTGGCCTTTTGTCACCCATTTTCTTTAGCTGAGGAATATGAACAACTGAAGTTTCTGAAGAGGTATGCAACTTTTCTTCGAGGAACGCTGCAAATGAGTTAAGTTGATGAGAACCTAGTGATTCAGCAGCGGACATTTGTACCTGTGAACAGAGTATAGTTGCGAGGAATTTGGAGAGGTCATATGCGTTCTCAGAAGATTTTTCAATAAGAACAAGTTTGAGGAATTTGACCAGATGAGTCTTGAGGAATTTCACTAAGCGTTCTTTGTCTTAGGTTCCAGAGTTGTGTAGATTGAAAATCCACACAATTGAGGAATCTAGAAGAAAATCATTGCTTAGAGAAACGAATCAAGAGCAGATGACATGTGAGGTGTTCATGTGTGTGAAGAATTGAAGAATAAACACCTTTGAAGATTTTCAAGAAAACTTGAGATTCAAAGCGAGCAGTTAAAAGTAACTTTTAATTACCCGAAGTGAAGAACACGACGAACTGGGAAGAACAGAAATGAAGTTCGTCAGGTCAGATCTTCCACCCCCAAGCTCGACTAGAGGGGGGTGAATAGGAGATTTTTATGAATTCTTCACTGAGGAATTTGCTGGTGAGCAAATTCCTAAATGAAGAACTGCTAGCAGCAGAATAAGTACTCAGAAGTAAACATAACAGAGCACAATCATAGTCATCATGACGAGATGAACACAAGCACAGAGTACAGAAAGCGTAAACACAGGATAACACAATACAGAAAACGGATAGACTAAAGAAATTGAACCGAGGAAATTGAGAAAGTCTTCAGTTAAAGTCTTCAAATAGATATGAATAGGCACACAACAACAGACATGAGGAAATGAAAGAGTTGAGGAAATAGAACCAGTTTTCTTGGTGAAGACAATGATTTGGTAGACCAGTTCCAACTGTTGTCTCAGTTGTACATCTGGTTGGAGCGGCTGAGTATTTAAACTCGAGGACACCCAGTCCCGGACACACAATCCTCACCATATTCTCCTTGAGCTCAGGTCACACAGACCTCGCCCAATCACTCGTGGTAAGTCTTCAGGTGACTTCCGAACCTTCACAAACTCGGTCACTCGGGGATCCACAATTCCTCTTGGAAGCTCTAGACCTTGACGCCTAACTGTCTGGAAGAAGCATAGTCTTCAAAGGAAACAAGCGTCGGATCCACGCACGATCAATCTCTTCAGTGATGCTCAATCACTTTGGGTTTGTAGGTGTTGGGTTTTGGGTTTTCCTCACTTGATGCTTTTCGCTCAAAGTCCACAGAGGATGGGATGCTCACAATTGACAAGTGTCTGTTTCTCTCGGAGCAGCCAACCAGCTGGTGGTTGTAGGGGGCAGCTATTTATATCCTAGGGAGCAGCCCAACATGATAAGACATAAATGCCCTTGTCTGATATGACCGTTAGGTGGGTAGATATTTTGGAACCGCTGGCGCGTAGCACAACAACGGTCGGAATTTTGACTATCAAAATCCTCAGGGCTATCATGATCCTCATTGTGTAGGAAATTCGCACTGCGAATTCCTAACTCCTCAGTCAGAACAAATTCCTCAGAGACCAGAAGAACTTCGTCTCTGTCGCTGAAGAATATGACTGAACTGTATGAGATTTCCAATGGCTTCACTCGAAGGGATTTGTAGGTGTAGGATTTTGAGTTGAGCATCACATGGAAATTTTTCCTTAGTATTTCCTTGACCCCCTTTAACAGTACGGGGTGTTTCCTATGACTCAAGAAAGAGAAAAATGAAACTACAAAAACAAAAGTCTTCATGCTTGATGTTCCTTGAATGATTGCCTAGTCTTCAAGGTCACACCAATTTCTTCACTTTCAAAGTCTTCAGAAATTCTTCAGAAATCCAAAGTCTTCAATTGAAGAACTTCATTTTTAGGGGTCGACTTTCTCTGTAAATATCAAACTCCTCATAGACTTATAGACCTGTGTACACTCACAAATGCATCAGTCCCTTAACCTATAAGTCTTCAATACACCAAAATCACTAAGGGGCACTAGATGCACTTACAGGGTCTCTACGGCGACAGCTCCATCTGTAGTCATAGCATATCATAGATACTAGCATCATGCTCCTCTTAAAACATTTGCTGACAAGTCGAACATACATACCCTGGGCCTCATCAAGCCGCTTGTTAACAAGCGCGATGTCGGCATCGGCCACGTCAAGTTGCCGCTTCAGTTTGGCAAAATCAGCAGTCCTGTCAGCCGCCGAACCCTCAGCCACCTGCACATAAAGCAGCGCGATTATTACCAGAGATTATGATCCTCTATTCGCCACCTTCGTATGGCAACCAGAGTCTCAGGGGCTACTATCTATACAGAGCACACCTAGCATGTGCGGTACCATCAAAAATACATGTATTATTTTTTGCGTACCTCAAAGCCTCTCAGCAGACTCGTAAAAGCTTCATTAAAACCGCTTTTTGCGGATGAAATCCTCTCAACCACCGTACCCATTAAGGCACGATGTGTCTCTAAGATGGTCGCTCGCTCCAGAAGACCCATCAGTGTGTCTGGCTATGTGCTGGACAATCCTGGACTCCTCCTGAAGCTCTCCTTGGGAGCCGGACATTCCAGACTATGGGAAGCCAAAGTGTCAACTTATGGCGTTGGCGGATCAGGAGAAATCCTCCGTGACGACACCTCGGGGTTGTCTGCCCCATGTGGCGGGGAGGTAGGAGGAGGCGTTTCACTCTCCATCATCTCGAGAGGAAGATCCCTCGAAGACGAACTCTGTGGAGAAGGGCTACGAGCCAGACTGCAACAAATGTGTCTCAGTTATTATTCTCAGAGACAAAACAGGATATACTTACTAAAGTACATTTTTTCACTTACAGCTCGGTTGAGGGCTGGCCCCTTTGTGGGCATTGTACGGTAAGGACGCCCTCTGGGGTAGGGCCCACTGGCGAGGGTTTCTTCCCTCGCTTGGAAACCTCCGTTTTCAAGTCTTCAGAGGCGGCCCTTTTCTTACCGTGGGGAGAGGGGATTTCTGTAACACCCCGGATGTATCTTTCCATATTTATAACTCCAACTCTTGCCATTTTCGGCTATATGTTATGATATTCCCTCCGTGGTTGGGGTTTTGTCTTTTGTTTTGCATTTTGTCCATGTCATGCATTTCACATCATGTCATCATGTGCATCTCATTTGCATACGTGTTCGTCTCATGCATCCGAGCATTTTCCCCGTTGTCCGTTTTGCAATCCAACACACCCACATGCACCGACGCACCCCTCTTGTCTCTTTTCGTGTGTGGGTGCTAAACATTCTCGGAATGGACCGAGGTTTGCCAAGCGGCCTTGGTACACCACCGATAGACCGCCTATCAAGTTTCCTGCCATTTGGAGGTCGTTTGATGCTCCAATGGTTAACCGGGCAACCGCGAAGGCCTCTTGTGTGTTGCAGCCCAACACCCCTCCAAAACAGCCCAATAACCCATCTAAGTCACTTCCATGCTCTTGGTCGTTCAATCACGATCATGTGGGTGAAAACTACACTCCATTTGGAGCCTCCTAGCTCCCTCTACCTATAAATACGTGCCCCTCCCCTAAATTTTCGGGCGAAACCCTAGCAAACCTCCCTCCGCGCCGCCGGACGTGTCCGTCCCGGGCCGGACACCCGCGCCGCCGCTGCCCGGCGAACCAGGGTGCGACACGTGGCATCCGGTCACCGCGCGCCGCCTCGGCCCGCCGAGCCCGCAGCCGGCCCCCACGGCCCGCGCGCGCCGCTCCGCCTCCTCGCGCCTCACGCGCGCTGCCCCGCTCCTCGCCGCCGGCCGCCGCCACCCCCGCGCTCCGCATCCCGCGCCGCCGCCCTTCGCCACCTCTGCCCACGTCCCCCGGATGTAGCTAAACCAATTGTTCTTGGGGACTCGGATATCGATCTAATTCTCGGGATGGACTGGCTTTTTCAGCACAAAGCTCAACTGGATTGTGCTGCCAGGGAGATTCAATTGACACACTCACCTGAGGATGTTATCATCTATGCCGCTCGTGATGAAACCATTCGGTTGTTTTATCACAATGAGAAGGGCGAGCTAGACGCAATCTCTCAGATTCCAGTTGTTTGTGAGTACCAAGACGTCTTTCTAGAAGAGCTTTCGGGTATGCCTCCGCACCGGCCAGTTGAGTTCATTATCGATCTTGAGCCTGGCACTGAACCCGTTTGCAAGCGTTCTTACAATCTTGGACCTAAAGAGCTGAAGGAATTGAAGAAACAGCCTGATGAACAAGAGCGTCTGGGTTTGATCAGACCGAGTTCATCTCCATGGGGTTGTGGAGTTCTTTTTGTCCAGAAGAAGGATGGCACAGACCGACTGTGCATTGATTACCTCCATTGAACAAGAAGACAATCAAGAATAGGTATCCACTTCCCAACATCAATGTGCTTTTCGAGCAACTCAAAGGTGCTAAAGTATTCTCCAAGCTTGACCTTCGTATGGGTTATCATCAGATTCGCATTCGTGAACAAGATATTCCCAAGATAGCATTCAGAACAAGCTTTGGTTCTTATGAATATACAGTCATGTCTTTTGGCCTTGTCAATGCTCCTCCAACATTCTCTCGAATGATGAAATTCATCTTCAACCCCTACACTAATGAATTCGTTCTGGTGTATCTCGATGATATCTTGGTCTTCTCCAAGAATAAGAAGGATCATGCTAAACATTTGTGATTGGTGCTCGACAAGCTCAGAGAGTATCAATTCTATGCCAAGTTTTCCAAATGTGAGTTCTGGCTTGATGAAGTTCTTTATCTTGGTCACATCATCTCCACCAAGGGTATTGCTGTTAATCGCGAGAAGGTGTCTGCAATTGTGAATTGGGAACCTCCTCAGAATGTCAAGCAGCTCTGCGGTTTTCTTGGTCTTGCAACCTATTGCCGAAGATTCATTGAGAATTTCTCTAAGATTGCAAAGCCTCTTTCCAACCTCCTCCAGAAGCATGTCAAGTATGTCTGGACGCCTGAGTGTGATGTTGCTTTCAACACCCTCAAAGAGAAGCTAGTCTCAGCTCCTGTCTTGACTCCTCCTGATGAATCCAAGCCATTTGAAGTTTTCTGTGATGCGTCTCTTCAAGGTCTCGGTGTTGTGTTAATGCAAGAGAAGAAAGTTGTGGCCTATACCTCTCGTCAGTTGAAGCCCAACGAGAAGAACTACCCCACTCACGATCTTGAGTTGGCGGCAGTTGTCCATGCGTTAATAACATGGAGACATCTCTTGTTGGGAAGGAAAGTGGACATATTCACCGATCACAAGAGCCTCAAGTATATCTTTACTCAATCCAACCTCAACCTCAGGCAAACTCGATGGGTCGAAATGATTCAAGAGTACAATCCAAGTATTGAATGTACTCCAGGCAAGGCCAATGTGATTGCAGATGCTTTGAGCGGGAAGGCTTATTGCAACAGCTTAATTCTCAAGCCCTTCCAACCGGACCTTTGTGAAGCTTTCCACAAACTGAATCTCCAACCTCATAGTCACTCCAACTTTGGAAGACTAAATTCGTGAGGCACAACTCCTGGATACCATGGTGAAAAAGTTGAAACGTGGTATCGACAAGGGCATTTCCAAATACAAGTGCTTCCACATTGATGACAAAGATACTCTTTTCTTCGAGGATCGAATTGTGGTTCCTAAAGGCGATCTGAGAAAAGTCATTATGAACGAGTCACACAATTCCCTTCTATCCATTCGTCCTGGAAGTACGAAGATGTACCATGACCTCAAGTAGTCGTATTGGTGGACTCGAATGAAGCGAGAAATTGCTCAATTCGTGAATGAATGTGATGTCTGCCGAAGGGTGAAAGCAGAACACCAACGACCAGCTGGTCTCCTCCAACCTCTTGCTATTCTGGAATGGAAGTTTGATCATATTGAGATGGACTTCGTGACTGGTTTTCAAAAGTCCAAGCATGGGAATGATGCTATTTTCGTTGTCATTGACAAGGTTAGTAAAGTGGCTCATTTCCTTCCAATCAAAGAATCTATCACAGCAGCTCAGTTGGCAGAGCTATACACCTCCAGGATTGTCTCGTTGCATGTCATTCCACAATTGATTTGTTCAGATCGTGGAAGCATTTTCACCTCTAAGTTCTGGGACTCCTTTCAGAAGGCCATGGGCACCAACATTCGTTTCAGCACAACTTTCCATCCTCAAACAAGTGGACAAGTCGAGCGAGTAAATCAAATCCTTGAAGATATGCTCAGGGCTTGTGTCATTTCCTTTGGCATGAAGTGGTAAGATTGTCTTCCATATGCCGAGTTCTCCTACAACAACAACTTCCAAGCGAGTTCGGGCAAGGCCCCATTCGAAATTCTATATAGCAGAAAGTGTCGTACTCCTCTAAATTGGTTCGAGACAGGTGAATGCCAACTTCTTGGCAACGACTTGATCACAGAAGCCGAAGAAATGTGCAAAGTCATTCGTGAGAATCTAAAGGCCGCGCAATCGCGCCAGAAGAGTTATTATGATGACAAGCACCCTAATGTGGCTTTTGAAATAGGAGACCATGTCTACCTCCGCGTCTCTCCAATGAAAGGCACTCGTCGCTTCGGTATCAAAGGGAAGCTTGCCCCTAGATACGTGGGTCCTTTCAAGATCATTGGCAAAAGAGGCGATCTCGCCTATAAATTTGAGCTTCCGTCCAACTTTGCAAACGTGCACGATGTGTTTCACGTGTCACAGCTTCGCAAGTGCTTCAAGACTCCTGAGCGCACTATCAACTTTGAAGAAATTGACCTCCAAGAAGATCTCTCTTATCATGAGCACCCCCGTTGCTATTCTTGAAGAAACCGAGTGCAAGACTCGCAACAAGTCAATCAAATTCCTGAAAGTGAAGTGGTCACACCATTCCGACCGAGAAGCCACCTGGGAGCGCGAGGATGACCTCAGTTCCGAATATCCGGAGTTCTTTCAGTCCTAGATCTCGGGACAAGATCCTCTTGTAGTGGTGGAGTGTTCTAACACCCTGGATGTATCTTTCCATATTTGTAACTCCAACTCTTGCCATTTTCGGCTATGTGTTACGATATTCCCTCCGTGATTGGGGTTTTGTCTTTCATTTTGCATTTTTTTCATGTCATGCATTTCACATCATGGCATCATGTGCATCTCATTTGCATATGTGTTCGTCTCATGCATCCGAGCATTTTCCCCGTTGTCCGTTTTGCAATCCGACACTCCCACATGCACCGGCGCACCCCTCTTGTCTCTTTTCGTGTGTAGATGCTAAACATTCTCGGAATGGACCGAGGTTTGCCAAGCGGCCTTGCTACACCACTGGTAGACCGCCTGTCAAGTTTCTTGCCATTTGGAGGTCGTTTGATGCTCCAATGGTTAACCAGGTAACCGCGAAGGCCTCTTGTGTGTTGCATCCCAACACCCCTCCAAAACAGCCCAATAACCCATCTAAGTCACTTCCATGCTCTCGGTCGTTCGATCACGATCGTGTGGGTGGAAACTACACTCCATTTGGAGCCTCCTAGCTCCCTCTACTTATAAATATGTGCCCCTCCCCTAAATTTTTGGGCGAAACCCTAGCAAACCTCCCTCCGCGCCGCTGGACGTGTCCGTCCCGGGCCGGACAACCACGCCGCCGCCGCTTGGCGAACCGGGGCGCGACACGTGGCACCCGGCCACCGCACGCCGCCCCGGCCAGCCGAGCCCGCAACAGGCGCCCGAGGCCCGCGCGCGCCGCTCCGCCTCCTGGCGCCTCCCGCGCGCCGCCCTGCTCCTCGCCGCCGGCCGCCGCCACCTCCCGCACCGCCGCCCTTTGCCGCCTCTGCCTGCGTCCCCGCCGCCCTTCACCGTCGGCCGTCGCGACACGCCGCCGCCGCCCAACCCGGCGCGCCCCGCGCCCAGCAGCCGGGCCCGCGGTCCCGTTCTGCCGGCGCCTCGCCCCGACCTCGTCGCTCCGACCGCCGCGTCGCCCCGTCTCCCGCGAGCTCCGGTCCCACCTTGGGAACCGCGCCCCGGATCTGGATCCAGATCCAGATCCAGTCTAGGTTGACCTCTGAATTCGTCCAAGTCTTTTTCCTGCAGTATTTTTTATGCCATATTCATCGCATCATAACTCCATGCATATAGCTCCGATTAATGCATATGATATATCAAAATGTTCATCAGGATGTGCTCTTAATTTTGTTCCATTTGGGTCACATTCATTTGAGGTCATCTCTATGCCCAAATCTCTGATGCAAGAGTGCTAAACAATGTTAGTTTCTGATACTTAGCATATTATGGGCATTTGTCATTTTCGCTACATTTATTGTGTGCATTTTATGGGCATGAGCTCTACATGTGTTTTGGGATATGCCATGCCATCTTTATAGATGTGTATACCATGTATTTTTGTGATCAATGTGGTGACTAGAACAAGCATGCAAACTAGGTTTCGTGATGTTGCTGATTTCAGTCCCTGTTCTGCTGTTATTTTGATGCCATATAAACTTGTTGCTACAGAGAGATCCATGCATATTTTGAGATACTTAAGTAAGGATGTTTTGAACATATGGTTAAGATCTATCCATCCATGCCCCTGTTTACAACTATGGAGTGCTCTAGCATGTCATTTTATAGCTTTACTTTTGCTATAAAATGTTTCCTGGCAGATTGTTTACATGTTATTCAATTTTGCCAAGGTTGTTGTAGTTGATCCTTGCATGGTATGAGCTTGTTCTTGCAATTTTTAGTTTCATAAACATGTATTATTGCTGATACTATGCTTATATTGGCATGCAATGACTTGTGTTGAGTGAATCGAGCTCGCAAAGATGCCTTCATAATTCTGTTAATGCCATGCTCTGTTTTCTGAATCTGTTAACGAAACTTGCTATGTTTACATGGGTGCCAACATATCGTATGATCCTTTTTTGGCTCATGGTAAGTAAGGGACTTTTGTTCTATGCATTTAGTAGTATCATGCCATGCCTTAATTTTCTATGATATGTTCCTGTAGCATGATGTTTGCTTGCCCTAAACATTGCTTCCTGATGCTGTTTCTGCCATGTTCAGTATTTTCACCAAGTCTGTGCTGCTGTTATCTTTTGCACTTTTGCCATGGGTGTTTGAACCTTTTAATGTGTGAATTAGCCGTAGATCAATGTTCATATTTTTTCAAGAATCTTTTGTAGATCACTACTATGTGATTTCTTGATATGTTGGGGTGCTGTAGCATAGTTTCTCGATGTATTCTAAGTGCTATCATGCTATTAATCGCAGAATTGTGTCATTCTTGTTTTGCTTGCCATTTGCAAACCGTGCGTCCATTTCCGGCGATCTTTATATCGATTTCAACCGAAATCATCTCATCTTTCCAGCGGCATACTTGGTTTGCCAAGTTTATGCCTTGCTCATCATTTTCCTTCTGGAGCACGCATATGCATTGCATATCACATCTCGCATATCATGCCATGTATTGCATCATGTTGCTTGTGCATTGCATCGTGGTTGATTGTGATTCAATTGCTTGTGTTCTTGGTTTGAGTAGAGCCAAGAGACGAGTACGTGCATGAGGAACCTGTTGAGTGCACTAACGAGGATCAAGCTTTCGACAACTCTGAGAACTTTGCAGGCAAGATGACCATACCCTCGATATCACTTCTATCTTTGCTTTGCTAGTTGTTCGCTCTATCACTAAGTTTGCTCTACCTACCACTCGTTTTTCATGCCTCCCATATTGCCATGTCAAGCCTCTAACCATCCTTTCCTAGCAAACCGTTATTTGGCTATGTCGTCGCTTTTGCTCAGCCCCTCTTATAGCGTTGCTAGTTGCAGGTGCAGATGAAGTTTGTTCCCGGTTGGAACATGGATATTTTGGGATATCACAATATCTCCTATTTAATTAATGCACCTATATACTTGGTAAAGGGTGGAAGGCTCGGCCTTATGCCTGGTGTTTTGTTCCACTCTTGCCACCCTAGTTTCTGTCATACCGGTGTTATGTTCCTCGATTTCGCGTTCCTTACGCGGTTGGGTGATTTATGGGACCCCTTGACAGTTCGCTTTGAATAAAACTCCTCCAGCAAGGCCCAACCTTGGCTTTACCATTTGCCACCTAAGCCTTTTTCCCTTGGGTTTTTGCGAGCCCGAGGGTCATCTTTATTTAAACCCCCGAGCCAGTGCTCCTCTGAGTGTTGGTCCAACCTGTCAGCCGCCGGTGGTCACCAGGGGCAACTCTGGGCTGGCCTATCGGAAGTTTGGACAATCCGGTGTGCCCTGAGAATGAGATATGTGCAGCTCCTATCGGGATTTGTCGGCACATTCGAGCGGCTTTGCTGGTCTTGTTTTACCATTGTCGAAATTTCTTGTAAACCGGGATTCCGGGACTAATCGGGTCTTCCTGGGAGAAGGAATATCCTTCGTTGACCGTGAGAGCTTGTGATGGGCTAAGTTGGGACACCCCTGCAGGGTATTATCTTTCGAAAGCCATGCCCGCGGCTATGAGGCAGATGGGAATTTGTTAATGTCCGGTTGTACAGAACTTGACACTTGACTTCATTAAAATGCATCAACCGCGTGTGTAGCCATGATGGTCTCTTTTCGGCAGAGTCCAGGAAGTGAACACGGTTTGGGTTATGTATGAACGTAAGTAGTTTCAGGATCACTTCTTGATCACTTCTAGCTTCTCGACCGATGCGTTGCTTCTCTTCTCACTCTCACTTGCGTATGTTAGCCACCATATATGCTTAGTGCTTGCTGCAGCTCCACCACCTTACCCCTTTTCCTACCCATGAGCTTAAATAGTCTTGATCTCGCGGGTGTGAGATTGTTGAGTCCCCGTGACTCACAGATTCTACCAAAACAGATGCAGGTGCCGAGGATACCAGTGCAAGTGGCGCAATCGAGCTCAAGTGGGAGTTTGATGACGACCTTGGTCGTTACTATGTTTTGTTTCGTAATGATCAGTAGGGGAGCCCATTTGGGACGATCGGGGATCTAGCATTTGGGGTTATCTTCTTTTCATTTGGTTTTGACCGTAGTCGGTCTATAAGTGTATTTTGGATGATGTATGAATCTTTTTATGTATTGTGTGAAGTGGCGATTGTAAGCCAACTCTCTTTATCCCATTCTTGTTCATTACACGGGATTGTGTGAAGATGACCCTTCTTGCGACAAAACCTACAATGCGGTTATCCCTCTAAGTCGTGCCTCGACATGTGAGAGATATAGCTGCATCGTGGGCGTTACAATTTCGGATTCACTTCCCCGATTATCCTCCTTTGCGGACGCACTTACTCCCCCGATTTGGATGTGCAAAGTGTGAAGCCCATCGGTGGCTTCTCTATTCCTCCCCTCATCTTCTCCTGATTGCACCTGATATGGTGCACGCTCAAGCATCTTGGTCAATAGAGGATCCGGCGAGCCTTCGGGAAGAGGGGCCGAACACCTAATCCTCTGCGCCTTCCTTATCCAGTCCTGGCAAAGAACAATTTTTCAGAATGATGTTATAACAAACATAAAGGACGGTGTGTTCGGTAGTGGAATTACTTACCTGGGTATCCGTACGGTTGCAGTTGAGACCCACGTCCTCGGTGGTGTCCGGACACTTTATTAGTGATCCGAAGAACAACCCATACATCTCTTTGAGCGTCATGCTTAAGAATTGTTGAATGGTTAGCGGTCCTTCTGGGTTGAACTCCCACATACGGAGAGGTCGACGTTGGCAGGGCAGGACCCGACGAACCAACATCACTTGCATTATCTTGACAAGGCTGACGTCCTTCTTGAGAAGGTCTCGGATGCGGCTTTGCAGCATCAACACGTCATTAACTGGCCCCCAGCCCAGCCCCTTGTTGACCCAAGACGCCAGTTACGGTGGAGGGCCCGGGAAGAATGCTGGAGTGGCCGTCCGCTTTGTACCTCGGGGAGCTGTGATGTAAAACCACTCCTGTTGCCATAAGTCAGAAGTTTCTATGAAGGAACCCTTTGGCCATGGGGCGTCGGTGCCCTTGCTTATTATAGCGCCTCCGCACTCTGCGTGACGCTCGCCAATCACCTTCAGCCTCACATTGAAGGTCTTGAGCCATAGGCCGAAGTGGGGGGTGATGCGGAGGAAGGCTTCACACACGATGATAAACGACGAGATGTGAAGGATGGAATCCGGAGCTAGATCATGAAAATCTAGCCCGTAATAGAACATGAGACCTCTCACGAAGGGATCAAGACTAAAACCTAGCCCCCGGAGGAAATGGGAAATAAATACGACACTCTTGTTGGGTTCGGGAGTAGGGATGGCCTGCCCTTGAGCAGGCAGCCTGTGCGGGATTTCGGCGGTGAGATACCTGGCCTCCCTAAGCTTCTTGATGTCCTCCTCTGTGATAGAGGAGGCCATCCACTGGCCTTGAAGGTTGGATCCGGACATGGTCGAGTGTCCGAAGTGCTTAAGCTTGAGCCTTGGGTGTTGGAACTCGAGGTACGGGAGGGGAAGGATCAAGTGTGGGAAGAAAAGGACAGGCCTTGGCCCCTTTATAAAGAGGACGAATATCAAGCGTCCCCCGCAAGACCGTTTGGGACTTGCCTAAAATTGAGGAGTCATATTAACAAGCGCGGTTGGATTACCCACACCTGTATTGATGAGAATCCCGTGATAAGGGGAACACGATCTCTGCTTCGACAGGACGTGCCAATAAACCGCCTCACGATACGTGCGGTGGCAAGTTGTGAAAAACGGTTCGAAGAATGACCGGGCCATGGCGTGATGTCACGCTATAAAAAGTTGTCAGCAGATTAGATTTGTGTAATATTGTGCTCTCTACAGTTGTATGTGGAATTTGTTTTGCAGAGCCGGACACGATTCTTGTGTTAAAAATCTTCTATGGAGTATTCGGAGAAGGAACCCGCCTTGCAATGCCAAAGACAATCTGCGCGCCGGACTCATCGTCATTGAAGCCTGGTTCAGGGGCTACTAAGGGAGTTCTGGATTAAGGGGTCCTCGGATAGCTGGACTATATACTTTGGCCGGACTGTTGGACTATGAAGATACAAGATTGAGGACTTCGTCCCGTGTCCGGATGTGACTCTCCTTTGCGTGGAAGGCAAGCTTGGCAATTCGGATATGTAGATTTCCTTCTCTGTAACCGACTCTGTGTAACCCTAGCCCCCTCCGGTGTCTATATACACCAGAGGGTTTAGTCCGTAGGACAAGAACAATCATAATCATAGGCTAGCTTATAGGGTTTAGCCTCTACGATCTCGTGGTAGATCAACTCTTATAATACTCATATCATCAAGATCAATCAAGCAGGAAGTAGGGTATTACCTCCATCGAGAGGGCCCAAACCTGGGTAAAACATCGTGTCCCCTGCCTCCTGTTACCATTAGCCTTAGACGCACAGTTCGGGACCCCCTACCCGAGATCCGCCGGTTTTGATACCGACAGCAGGGCTGACATAGCCAGAAATGGCAGCTGCTCAAGGAGCAGCGCAAGTCCGCCAACAAGGTGGATCAGTAGCTGAGGGACAAAGGTAATAAGCTACGCGACTAGCACGGCAAGTAGTTCCAAGTCATGATGAGGCAACAAGAGAGTCTCGATGGCGAGGGAGGATGTTATTGCTCAGGAGGACCGCCTGGCAGAGCGCAATGCGCTTCTGGATGCCAAGGAGCAGAATATCTCTTCTCGGAGGAGAAGCTCGAGGCCACCCTCCATGCCAAGGATGACGATCTGGAAGCTCTCGTGCAGTAGCGCACCAAGGAGCTAGAGGACAAGCACAAGGCCGCCCTAGATGCCCTCACTGCTGATTCTGCTACCCAACTCAAGAAGCTCACTGATGACCTTGCCACTGCATCCACTGCCAAGACCGACCTTGACCAACAGGTGGCCAAGCTGACTGAAGAGCTTGCCAGGAGCACCAAGGAGGTCATGACCCTAAAGGAGGAGGCACAGAAAGCAGAGATCCTTCTGAAGGATATACAATCACAGATCTCCACCAAGAGCCAAGGCCTTGAGACTGCCAACTGCCCTATTGAAGACCTAAAGGACAGGATTGGCACCTTGGAGAGCTCGGTAGAATCTAGCGGAGCCCGTGAGCAGGAGCTGACAAAAGACCTAGATACCGCAAGGCATCTTTGGAAGGATGCAGAGAAAAAGTTGGCGAATCATTCGGAGTAGGTCGACCTCTGGATCAAGAGATTGATTGACATTGCCGAGCATCTCACTGCCCAAACTGCACCGAAGGGCATGGAAGGGCCAGTCTTCTTAGCCAGTAAGCAGGAAGTCCCCAACGTCAAGATAGGGGTCTTCTTCAACGAGCTGATCGAAAAGCTGAAGGTGCATTAGGAGGGAAGGGTCAGTCGCTTCGCGACTGAATCTTGGAAGCTTGCCCGCAATGCCCTCCTCGTGGTTCTGAGCAATATTGCCTGGCGTCACCCAGACTTAGACCTTGCCGATGGCTTCAGGAAGCCGCCGGAGGGCACAGACGTTTCTGCTGCCGAGGAGAAGGCTGCCCCCTCGCTGACAAGGTCCTTTCCATCCCAACGGCTTCACGAGTTCGCCATGCCCGGCCTTGAACTATCCTTGCCACTACATTGTCCTGCAACAGAACATGATGCATGTCCTATGTTTAGATGTCGTATCATTTATGCTTGTGTGAAACTGATGCTTTTGCTTAATCTTTGATTACGTGTTTATCCCTTTTGAGTTTACCCATTGGTGTTCATATGCATAATCTTTGTGCACGTTTTGGTTGCCTGCCGGTATCATATTGCCGCAATTGTCGTACGGGTCGGGCCATTAGCATTCACCTTGGAGTGGATGCGTCCCGGCATGTTTTCCTTGGTAGTTTCTGACTCAGCCGCCCATTCTACGAGCAGGCTTAGAACAGAATGAGGGTGTAGACAGAAATCTAGCAAAGGTGCCATCTCCTGAAGGATTTCTTCATACGAACACTTCGGTAGCCAAGGGATAAATAAATGCAAATTCTTAAATCTATAAGGGAGCAACGACGGCATGGACTTATCCTTTGTCCTTGCTCCCTCCCACTCCCTCCAGCTGTGGCCGCTTGTCACGTTCGCACATCCTCGGGAGGATGGGGTCGTGGTACTGTTTCTCGGCTCCCGGCAAGTACCGTCTGGAACCATATGCTTCTTGCGGGCCGCAGGGCTTGATACAGGGCACGACCAGTTTCCCTCTCGTCCTCCTCCTCATGCTTTTTCAAACAATCTGGCGGTAGCTGGCGCAAAAGTCCCGCCATTGCGGACGGCCTTGCCAGAGCGTACTTACCGGGGCATCGATCAATGGATTTGCATCGGCGCTCCACTCAGGATTTCCCTATGTAGGGTAAATGCTAGACCAAAAATTGCGCGGGCTCATCGACATCGACGACACTAGACCCAGTTTAGCTCGATTGTTGAGAAGCGACAATGGCGGAGAGAGAAACCTTGTGTCCTTGCATCTTGCTCTTTTCCTGAACGGCCAACATGGCAACCATGTTGCCTAAACTGTTCGGGGTAGCCATGCCGCTACCACTCCTGGTTCCCGCTGCCGCAGCAGCTGCGGTGGGGGAGTGATATCGCTCTTCCCCATCCTTACGACCCCCGTCCTTTTCTTGGGCGTCATGAGTGATGAAACCGTCGATGAAGAAGATGATGAAGATGACGCGATGCGTACGCTTCTCAGGTTCGCGCAAGCGCTTCCCCCTACATGGCGCACCAAAGATGTTGTGGGAAACCACGGCCACCTATGGGGCCATAAGACCCTTTTGGTTCTGTAGGGGGATGAGCACATTGCACAAAGAGCAGAGAACGTAGCACAGCATGGCAGATATCACACGGGCAGTTTTACCCAGGTTCAGGCCATCGCGAGGCGTAAAACCCTACTCCTGCTTTGGTGGATTGATGAGAGGACCGTGGTGGAGATGCAACACTCTAGCCCGACAGGGTTGCCTCAACGCGAGGGTAGCTACGTGCGTATGAGTGTACAAGGGTTTGAATCCTTTCTATGCACTACAAAAAAATACACTTCCGTGATGATACGTGTTTGTCACAGTAGGTCACGTTTTCTGTCATGCATGTACATCCATGACAATTTTATGACAGAATCAAGATAGTCATACCTGTGCTGTCGTACAAGTGTTCCATGACATTACCAGAATCATCATCACGGAAGTGTCCACTTCCATGAAGATAAATCATGCGTCACAGAAGTGCTTTCCTCAAGGGTAACCGACACATGGAATCCACCATAATGGAACGTCATTAAGCTATCGGGTCCAGTTTTGGATCCGATAACCCGTTAACAGCCTGGACCAATGGGGATTTTCCACGTGTAAAATCATCATTGGCTGCATTGGCACAGGTGTCACCATCCAATGGGCTATGATATGTTGACATGTGGACCGGCCCATAAAGTTTAAATGGGCCGGCCCAACTAAAGGCCCAGAAGATATTGCAGACCATAATGGGCCAGCCCAGCTAAAGGCCCACAAGATTTTGTGGGCCATAATGGGCCGGTCCAGCTAAAGGCCCACAAGATTTTGCGGGTCATAATGGGCTGGCCCAGGTAAAGGCCCACAAGATTTTTGCGGACCATAATGGGCCAACCCAGGTAAAGGCTCAGGAGATTTCACCGACCATAATAGGTCGGCCCAGCTGAAGGCCCACATGATTATGAGGACCCTAGTAGGTCGGCCCATTAACTGGCTGCCATGTTTTGGGCCAAATGTCGGCCCATATTTGATCCGGTCCATTAATAGCCTGCCACGTTCCGGGCCTAATAATGGCCCATATGAGATCCCGCCCGTTAAAAGCCTACCATGTTCCGGGCCAAATTACAGCCCAAATCAGGTCCGGCCCTTTAAGAGGCTTTGAATTATGGCCCATATCAGATTCGGCCCGTCAACTGGACGCTATGCTTTTGGGCCCACTTGCTAAAGGCACATTTAGTAATTCGGCCTGATATTAGTTTTGGACTATTAAAGGCTCGTTTAACATTTCAGCCCTTATTAATTTCGGCCTGCTAAAAGCCCGTCATATAGTTGGGCCTAACTACGGCCTGGTTTGCATCCGGCCTGCTCGCAGCCGATAATCTGATTGGGCCAAACAAGGATCGGGACAATTTTGGCCTGTTAAAATCCCATGATTTTGATTGGCACAATCATGGGCCGGGGTCCATTTCGGTCTGTTAACGGCCTATGAGCTGTTCGGCACGTTTCAGGCCCAACCTACTTTTCAGCCTCCTAAAAGCCCATTGAGTTTTCTTGCGAAAAGAGGGTCGACGGTTTACTCGACCTATTAAAGGCCTGCATCTACTAGTGGGTCAGTATACATTTAGGCCTTTTAACGGACCAAGATGACGGGGCCCATGATGCGGATCATACATCGTGATTGCATGACGGCCTGATTATGTACTATAATTTATACAGTAAAATAATTGCAGCATCATGAATAAGAAAGGGTCCCGATAACTGCCACACGTGTGGCATGGATACGAACCCGCCCGCACGCCTCGTGTGGCATGGACAGGAACCCTCCCGCACGACCGTGTCCGGGCGCGCAATTGCACAGCCCGCATGTCCGGTGTGTGGCAACCCCGCCCGCATGACCCCGTCCGGGCCAGGCGATCCCGCTGCCCGCACGACCCAGCTGTTCCCGGCCTCCGATCGATCCCCACTCCCGACTGCCGCCATCGTCCCCCACCTCTCGAACCCCTACCTCTGTCGTCGGCCTTCTCTTGTTGCCATGGCAACCAGAGCAGATCCATAGGGCACTCCCACCACAAACCACACCCCAACCCTCCCCCACCCCCAGGCCCCCACTCCAACCCAGCCCTTCAAAGACGATCAGCTAAAAGCAGGTGAAATCTCCCAATCTCGTACTGCTTCTCATCCTTCTTCTAGGCAGAAATTTGCAAATTTACAGATGAAGGTGGCGACTGGATCCATGCTATAGGGGTAAAACACTACATGGTTCGGTGTATCTTCGCAATTGCCAAGCAGAATACACCAGATATGCCATGTACTATGTTTGAGATTAAATTAAGTTCCTAGTTTGATTGACGCAAGTAGTTGGGTATGAAATGGATGAGTAGGAATCCCTAAAAAAGGAGAGGAATGACAAATTTGGAATAAAGGGGGTGGGAAAAATTAATTGCCACTTGTGTATGATGACAGTTGCCACCTTTGTTTGTCAGTAACTGCCACCAAGTTGACCTGTTGCTTGCCATGCCTATTGTAGTGGATGTTGCCATCTAATCGGATGGATAGCTAGCACACAAAATTTTAGAAAAAAGAGTGTCCATGTGCATGTCCTACTTGCCGTGATGTGTTGGTTACCTACGCATGAAAATGTGATAACACTGACGTGTTATCTTCTATGTGCAAGCATCAGAAGAATACAATTCTTGTGGATTGTTGATGCCTTCTTGTTCATGAAGTGATTGAGAACACATTGGAAGAAGCGTCACGTGGAAAGAATGAATCACGAAGATGGAGCTGATACTTGGGGTTCTCAAAGGCCAGAAACGCCCCCTTGGGATGCATCAAAGTACAGTCAACTCATTTCTGCAGGGCCGTTGCTACCACTACTAGAATAGTATGCAGGCATTGGTATGATGCGTGATAACAAAAGAAGAGAATAGTTGCCATATTTGCAACGATGAAGATGACATTCTACTTATGTCGTACACTGTCATTTTTTCGCAGGTTCTTATGACCAAAACACACTCAGGGGGCCCCCGTGGCAAGTTCAGTCACAAGGCGCTAACACTGACAAATGTACGGGCAGCCAACTTCAACTAGCTAATATGGCTAATCAAGGTAACGCATACGAAAAAGAACACATACTGGTCTGGACATGAAAAATAAACATGCAAAAGTTGGCAAAAAGACTCACAAGTTATGACGGGTGAAAATGCAGAGCCTTCATGCAGCACGTGGCATTAGGCAGCACCCATGTACCTGCCATCGACATCATACACAGGTGAGTCCATAAAAAAGTGAAGTTGCGGACGGTGAATTAGCAGAAGGAGCATAGTTGACAACTGCAGTTGCCATGACTGGACATCTGCAATTGCCATGACTGGACATCTGCAATTGCCATGGATAAATAACTGCAGTTGTCATCTCTGGACAACTATTGTTGCCATCCCTGGACAACTGAAGTTGCCATGGAGGAACAACTACAGTTGCCATGCCAGGGCAACTGTAGTTGCCATGGAGGAACAACTGCAGTTGCCATACCAGGGCAACTGCAGTTGCCATGCCAGGACAAATGCAGTTGCCATTCCAGGGGAAACTGCATTTGCCATGCTAACACAAACTGCATTTGCCATGTATTGACCAACTACTACGATGCTTACAGGTTATTACGGTGGTGGTAACCCGGCAAACGTCTCGTGTCAAGCTTCATAGATTGCAGATAGAGCATGTTAATTTGGTGTCACAGACCACACAAGATGGGCACATGCAGCACAACAAGGTAAGGAAAAAATTGAATCACAAAACAACACTACATTTGTTTTTGTGGCAAAAAAAGCACGTGACGAAAAAAGAAGATTTGTAGCAGTGATGGTGGACAAAACCAAGCATAAAACGCTAACAAGTGGTTGCGTGTAATGAGTCATGTATTGTCTTCGAAAATTTGCCAACTGCTAAAAGCATGTGTGCATCACTAATGGTTGATCGCATTTTGCCTAGTGAGATCAGGCTTAGAATGCAATAGTTTTGTTGCTAGAACACAGTGGTTGCCATGTGTTGGTAGCAGTATTTGCCATGTATGCAGGACTGCAGCTGCCATGCATATAGAACACAAGTTTTCATACTAAAAAAGGAGTTCATTGTCGTGCGTTGGCAAACAATAGTTTCCATGTTTGTTGGGTTGTAGCTGCCATGTCTGGACAACTACATTTGCCACACATGTCCATGCACAGCCTCACAGCTTGCTGTTCGAATGATGTAATGCCAAATTACTCGGCGTTGATGTGATCCGTTGCGATAAACATGTTATTCGAACAAAAATCTTACTCTCATACCTGTTTTTTCCATTACAGGGCCTACAACTACAGTGAACAGCGGTGCGGGGACATCTATTGTGGGGAGCTCTAAGCGGACGGAAGACACGTTCCCCCGGCCAGCAGACAATCATGCCGCAAACAATGCCGAGTCAGAGTCGGAAATGGCAATCATTCCAGCAATTCCAATAGGTACCCCTTTGAACACAAGCACTGGCAACACTCAAGTGGATGAAACTGCCGTCGATACTGAAGTGAATGATGAAACTGACGACGAGGCACAAGGGGATGAAGATGATGGGCAACTAGAGATCATGGTACCTCAGCCATCGTACGTTGGGCAGAGATTTGAATCATTTGCAGAAGCAAAGGAATTCTACTAGACATATGCAAAGTTCCATGGGTTTCCCGTCAACACCGAATACCATAGGAAAATTAAGAAAACTAACGAGTACAGCAGAGGTGAGATGAGGTGCCACAAGGCACGAAGGAACAAGAAGGGGAAAGGTATTGCGCCTGTCATTCCGGAACGAAAGAGAGGGATCATTCTCAAGACGGGATGCCCTGTCCGGTGTAAGCTAAACGTAGATGGAACACAGTATGTGGTCACTGAATATTTTGACGAGCACAACCACAAACTCATAAAGAAGTTCGACATGGTAAAATTTCTGACCGCCCATAAAGGATTCACCCCCGTCGAAAGGCAATTCGTAAAGCTGCGACATGATTGTAACATCGGTCCATCAAGAATGGTCTAGATACTATCACTCATCCACAGCAAAAAGGGGAAACTGAGTAGCATGCCCTACATTCCAGCTGACGTCACAAACCTACATGCAAAGTACCATAGAGAAAGCAAGTTGGCCGACATAGAGGCCACAATGGCCTACTTCAATGAGAAAGCGAAGGAAGATCCAAATTTCTTCTACATGATAAGGTTGGACGATGAGGACCGTGTCAGGAACACGTATTGGGTGGATGGTGCTGCAAGGAGAGCCTACAAATGTCACATCCTAGTTAGCCATGCATTAGAGTGTTGCATCATGTTTACTCTTTCATCAGAAACCTGAAATGGGGATGACAGAACCCCCAGTCCCCTCTGAAACCAGTTAGGGTTTACTAAAAAACTTTTTCAATGAACCTGAAATGCCCTTCCAAAATGCCCATCATTTTTGTCTTGGTTCAGAACCTCTGACAAAAGTGGTGCACATTTTCCTAGGCCATCCTAGGGTTTTTGATTTAAATCATAAGTATTTGAATTTGGGCATTTAAAATTATATAAAATATTTAAATGCTCAAATAACTCCAAACTAAAATGTTTCATGTTGGAAATAATCCAACTATGGACCAGGAGTAGTTTGGTGATTTTTGGAGTTGCCTAAGTATTTTATTTAATTCAACAAAGTTGCAGAAGTATTAAAAAAAACAGAAAACAGAAGAAATGGAAAAGGCTTACCTGTCGCCCAGCACCCGGCCCACCTGCCGGCCCAGCCCAGCACCGCGCCAGCGAGCTGCTTGCCGGCCAGGCAGGCAGGCAGGTGCTCGACGGCGAGCACCGCATGGGTGCCACGCACCTGCTCGCCGCCTCGCCGCCTCCCTCGCCCGGCTAACGCCGTGAATCGGCCTCCCTCTCTCCCCCGAACCCCCCAGACACCCCCTCTCCTCTCCAGCTCCTCTCCCTCGCTCTCCCACGCCATGGCCGACGCCATCGCCGCCACCCCCTCGCCGTAGCCACGCCCTCCGTCAACCCCACGCCGTGCCGCCGTGTCCAGGAGCTTCGCCGCCGTCCACTTCATCGAGCTAGCCGAGCCCCGTGTGCTCGAGCGGCCCGAGACCACCGCACCGACCTCGCCCGAGCTCGCCGTCGCCGGAGATCCCCTTCAACGCCGTCGCCGCCTCAGCTCGTCCCCGACCCCGCCGGTGGCCTCTACGGGAGCGCTGTGAGCCTAGCTACCCCTCCGACCCTCTCTCTCTCATTCCCGAGCCGTGTAGCCACCGCACGAAGATCACACGCACGCACCGCCGCGGATCTCGTCGCCGACGTGCTTCCGGCCATCCTCCGGTCAACCCGCGGTGTCCAACGCACTCACCACGCTGCGTTAGGCCCAACCGTGCACTCCCCGCACCTCACCGATCCCCCTAGCGACAAGTTCGACTTTGGCCGAACTCCGGTGGCCGCCAAAGTCGTCGCCGGCGCCAACTCCGGCCACCCCGACCCCAACGGACTCCACCAAGAGCTGCGGCTCGACCTCAGCTCCGCTCCGGTGCCCTCCGCGGCTCGTTTGGTTGCCGGAACGGCAAAAATCACTTCCGCCGCCGCGTCGGGCTCGCCGGCGGCTAAACGCCGGTGCAGCCGACCCGGGTTTGACCACGGGTGGGCCCTGGTTGACTCCCCTGAGTCAATGACAGGTGGGGCCCAGCCCTGTTAATTAAACAGGTTTAGTTTTAATTAAACTTTAATTAAAATAATCACCCTGACATGCGGGACCCACTGTCAGGTTTGACCCGGACGTGTTCCGTTGACCTGCTGACGTCACACTGACGTCAGGCTGACGCAATAATTGATTTTCTGGAATATTCTAATATAGGAAATTCCAGAATATAATTTAAACTTCAAAAATTCATAACTTTTATTCTGTAACTCCAAATCAGACAAATTATATATGAAAAATGATCAGAAAAATCCAATCTATCCATCTGTACTATTTTCATGCATGACTAAACAAGTTAACTTGATGTTTAATGCAGAACAAGGAAAAACACTTTAAAGGGCCATGTTTGAGTTTGAAATTTGAATCTTTGATTCAAATTGGTTCAAACCCTTCTGGTCTTAGTTGCATTAGCCCAACACACTCATATTGCTATGTTTCATGCATGCATCATATTGTTGCACATTGTTTGGTGATGGTTGTATATCGGTGTTCTTGCGGCAGGATCTGCCCCCGAGGAGTACCGTGATTACCCTAACGAAGAACCGTATCAGTGCATCGAACCATCAGGCAAGCAACCAACCATTTGATCATATCGATACAATCCCATGTTCTCGCTCCTGCTCTCATTTACTGCATTAAGACAACGCGTTTCAAACTGCTGTGTGCTACGGTAGTTGAACCCACTTCCTCTGCATGACCTGTCATTGCCACAGTAACTAGATGAAAACCCACTAGCATGTGTAGGAGTTGATTGAGCCATATGTATGTGTTGTTCCTACCTTGCTATGCCTGCTATGCTTAGAGTCGTGTCAGGTCTGGTTCATCTGGGTGATGGGCTAGAGTGAAATGATTATGTCGGTAATGAGAGTGGTGTGGTGAACACGATTTGGTAAAGGTATCGATGAGAGGCCATGTAGGAGTACATGGTGGGTTGTTTCATTGAAGCCGACCTTAAGCACTGAGATCTGTATGTGTGATTTAAGAATCAGCTACTACCATGCATTGGGCCCGAAACCAATGGACCCTCTCGGCTTCTTATTCACCCTAGTTCTCCGTCCAGGAGTTGCAAGTAGTTTCTGGTGTTTGTAGCCTACTGGAGGCCGTGGACAGCGCTGACCGTAGGGGTGGGCTGTGATGCGGTAGGTACGTGGCCGGGTGTACCGAATACCCGTTAGGTATCTCGGGAACCCTGTTCACATCGTTCGGGGCCGTATGGGAAACCTCGGCCGGACTCCCTGCGGATGGAACCTGGATAGGCGATAAACCTGGACTGGAGGCTTAGGTGATTAGGTAGGTCGTGGCCGACACCCACGTTGGGCTTCCGCTTGAAGGTTGCCGAGTACATGTCGTGTAAACGACGGTAAGTGGTGAGAGCGTGTATGAAGAAGTACACCCCTGCAGGGTTATCATGATCTATTCGAATAGCCGCGTCCGCGGTAAAGGACTACTTGGTTGCCTATACAGTTCATAGACAAGTAAATGGAAACTACTAAAAGCCTCAAGATAAGTGTGAGTGCCGAGGATGGCTCTTCCGTAGGAAGACGGAGGTGGATCCTCGGTAGTGTATTGAATTGGTGAGTAGTGGACTCGTGTACGCAAAACCGTTTCAAATTGGAGCCTCGTAGGTTAGCCTAGCCAAGAGTCAAAGCTGGCTTGCTGCAACAACTCCACCAACCCTTCTTGATAATGTGCATGTATATAGGATCTGATGTAAGTCTTGCTGAGTACCTTTGTACTCATGATGCTATAATTTACATTTTTACAGAAGACGCTGCAACCCCTTCTGATGGGTTCTACGTAGACGTTGACATCAATGAGTAGGCTAAAGGCCCAGGTGGTGATCCTGAGCTTGTGAAGGACCACGTAGTATAGCTAGGCTTTCCAAGCCTCTTTTATCTTTCTAGTTGTCTGTACTCAGACAAGTTACTTCCGCTGCTGGTTTGTATGACTGTATGACTTGAATGCTGGGTCGTGAGACCCGTACCTTGTGTATGTTATGTATGGTTCTCTGAGCCTTAAATAAAGTACTTGTGTCGTAGAGTCATGTTGTGATGCCTTGTTGTATTTGCACATATCGAGCATATTGTGTGTATGATTGAAATGCTTGGTATGTGTGGGATCTGACTATCTAGTTGTTTATCTTTAGTAGCCTCTCTTACCGGGAAATGTCTCCTAGTGTTACCGCTGAGCCATGGTAGCTTGCTACTGCTCTGGAACACTTAGGCTGGCCGGCATGTGTCCTTCTTCGTTCCGGTGTCTGTCCCTTCGGGGAAATGTCACGCATTGAGTACCGGAGTCCTGTTAGCCCGCTACAGCCCGGTTTACCGGAGTCCTGCTAGCCCAGTGCTACAGCCCGGACCCACTTGCTGATGACCGACACGTTCGAAGCTGGGTCATGGATGCCTGTCCCTGTAAGTCTGTGCCACTTTGGGTTTACGACTAGTCATGTCAGCCCGGGCTCCTTATCATATGGATGCTAGCGACACTATCATATACGTGAGCCAAAAGGCGCAAACGGTCCCGGGCAAAGGTAAGGCGACACCCGTGGGGATACCGTGCGTGAGGCCGCAAAGTGATATGAGGTGTTACCGGCTAGATCGATGTGACATCGAGTCGGGGTCCTGACAGCGTTGGCATCAGAGCCGGACTGCCTGTAGGTTCTTCAAGCCAAACTGGTCGATGTTGAGTCTAGAAATTCTTTAGTTATATGTAGGGGAATTGTTTGTGGGTTGGAACGTAAGGCTCTTTTTACTCCTTTATCTAATGACATTCTGATCTGAGTCAGTCTATTCTTCCACCGGGGGTTAAGGAATTAGGATCTATCCTCTCTATCAGGATCACGTGTTACTAATCAGTAGTACCTTATAAGTTTGATGAATACAAGCCTAGTTCAATTCTACTACCACATTATGTTGCTAGGATGGACTCAGAACTTGATATGATGATGATGAGTGTGTATGTAATCCTTTGTCAAATGTCTCAAAATCCTTCTTGAGCATTTACAGCTGTTATGCTGCCGAAATTTTGCTAGAAATTCTAATGCCTTTGCATTATGATTGTGCTTTCAGATGGCCACTCGCGACCTCAATCAAGTGGTTCGCCTGACTCGATGCCTAGATGTGCCCGGCCATACTGCCATGTTGGTCAGGGTAATGACTGAGGCTGGATACCGTTGGTATCCTGAGTACACGGTCGAAGAGCAATTCCGAGACTTTAATCAAAGCCAGTATCTCTGCACTGTCAGGATATTTCCATCTTATCCTGGGTCCACCGAGCCCCTTCACTGCTCCTATGGACTCGGGGTTACTATTGAGATGGCTGTGCAGGACGCCGCCTACTCTATGATGACCATCATGCGAGTCAGATCTGGTCTATTTCGGGACTCTGATTTCCGGTATATGCCAGGATCACTTCCGGGAGCACAAGGGTATCTTCAGGCTATCTATGCTGACCCCACTCAGGAGGATTCACGGACTCGCACCACTGCTGAGATGCTCGAGGATAAGGACCGTGAAAATCGGGCCTTGAGGTTAGAGCTCTTCAATACCCGTGCTGACCACTGGGCCACATTGACTCGGTTTGCACCGGCGGTGCAAGCTGGATATTCGGATATGCGCGATCTCTATCCTGTGAGATCTGCTCTGCCAGACGTGATGGGTTGGCGTGATGTAGGAGGCATCACCCCACCTCGCGGTCCCCGCAGGCCACCGTCTGTTGGTCCAAGACCTCATCCTAGTCCCTATGGTCCACAAGCTCCGCGAGATCGTCTGTTTCCGGATGATCATGTTGAGCTTCCAGGCTATGGGGGTGACTTCTACGAGGACTACTACGGATCGGTCTGAGTTAGTGGTAGTATCACTAGTTCGCACTATCTGTGTCGTCTATCGTCCCGCGTGACTCGTGGGATATGACCTAGTTTGTACTCTTTCCGGAGGTGTAGAAAAATAATGTATAGGAGCTTGGGATGCCTCCGATGAGATGTAATCCTCTTTTCACCGTAATAGTACTTTGTTTGGTCTTGTACTAAACCCTGTATGGTGTGTATGACGATGGAATAAAGAAGCAGTTTCTGTATCTACCATGTCATACGGATGATCATCTTGCATTCCAAGTTATTCCTTACATTTTGTATCCTATGTCGGAATCTTATCATTCTGATTAAATCATTGTCTTGTTTACCTAGGATGGTCAACACGCGCACTAACCCTGCTCCTCAAGAGCAGGCCGAAGGCAGTGAAGTCAGGGATGCAAATCTGCCTCATCCTCCTTCCCTAGCCGAGGTTATGATGGAAGCTGAGAGAAACAAGCGGGAGACCAACCGTTTGTTGGAGCGTATTGAACAGAACACAGCACACCATCAGAGGACTAACGTGGTGTCACTCAGTGATTTTATCAAATTACATCCACCCACGTTCCACCACTCCGTCGAGCCTCTCGACGCTGATGACTGGCTTCGCAGTATCTCTCACAAGCTGCGTTCCGCGCTAGTAGCTGAGGCTGACAAGGTCACCTTTGCTGCATATCATCTTGAAGGCCCCGCCAGTCTATGGTGGGAGAATTATGGAGCTATGCGCCCAGCGGGCCATGTCACTACTTGGGCTGAATTCAGTGAGGCTTTCCGTGAACATCACATTCCGGAGGGTCTCATGGACCGTAAACGTGAGGAATTTTGCAATTTCACCCAAGGCCGACTCTCTGTGGATGCTTACAGCAGGGAGTTTGGTAACCTCGCACGATATGCAACTGAGGAAGTTTCTACTGATGCCAAGAAGCAAGCAAGGTTCCGTAAGGGACTTAGTCCTGAGCTTCGCCGCGACCTCCGTCTGCATGAGTGCACATCTTTTCAGAAGCTTGTTAACAAGGCCATCAGTGCTGAAACTGGTCAGACTGATTATGACGCAACACGCAAGCATGGCCGTGACATGGGTTCCTCATCCGGTGCTGGTCCTCAGAAGCGCCGCGTGTGGGTGCCCAACACCGCCCTGCCACCCAGGTTCACACCGAGGCCATCTTTCCAGGCGCCTCGCCCTGTTCAACAGTCTGCTCCAGCCAAGCCCTATGGGGGTCCAACCAACAATGCTCCTCCACGTACCAGTTCCGTGACTTGTTTCAAGTGTGGGGAATCTGGCCACTATATGCGTGAGTGTCCCCAGACCAACCCCAACCAATCTGCTAAAGCTGTTGGCCGTGGCAAGCCGACAGGGAAAGTGTTCCACGCCAAGCCGGCCACCGCTTCACGTGGCCATGTCAACTGTATCTCTGCCGAAGAAGCTCAAGAAGATCCCAACGTCGTTCTCGGTACGCTCCTTGTTAATTGCCACCCGGCATCTGTTCTTTTCGATACAGGAGCCTCTCATTCATTTATATCCGAGAACTATGCTCGTTTGCATAACACCGCATTCTGTGACATGCCATCCACTATGGAAATTTCTACTCCTGGTTCTAGATGGCAGACCTCCAGGGTAAGTTATGGAAATGAAATCCAAGTCGACAGACTTGTTTTCCTTGCATCTTTGATAGCTCTCAAATTTTCAGATATTAATATCATTTTGGGTATGGACTGGATGTCAGCTCATCATGCCAAAATTGATTGCTTCTCTAGGACTGTTCAACTCACTCATCCTTCGGGGAAGATAGTCAATGTCTTGACCCGATTAGCCAAGCGACAATTATATTCTCTTAACGCCAGCCCTTTGCCAGACCTTGAGGACGTTCCGGTAGTCCGTGACTTCCCGGATGTCTTCCCAGAGGAATTGCCAGGTGTTCCACCTGACAGGGATGTTGAGTTCGTAATAGACCTCATTCCAGGAACCGTTCCGATTGCTAGAAGACCCTATAAGATGGCACCACTAGAACTAGCCGAGCTTAAGAAACAACTCGATGAGTCCTTGAAAAAGGGTTTCATCCGACCTAGTTCATCTCCGTGGGCTTGCCCCGTCCTCTTCGTCAAGAAGAAGGATGGTACGGACCGGATGGTTGTAGATTATCGACCTGTCAATTTGGTCACAATCAAGAACAAATATCCGCTCCCTAGGATCAACGACCTGTACGATCAGCTCGCCGGATCCTCAGTCTTCTCCAAGATGGATTTGAGGTTGGGCTACCATCAAATCAAAATCAGAAACGGGGACATCCCTAAAACGGCCTTTGTTACTCGTTATGGCCAATACGAGTACACCGTCATGTCCTTCGGTTTAACCAACGCTCCAGCCACCTTTTCTCGGTTAATGAACTCAATCTTCATGGAGTATTTGGATAAATTCGTCGTAGTTTATCTCGATGATATACTCATCTACTCCAAGAACGAGGAAGAACATGCCGAACATCTAAGGCTAGTGTTGAAGAAACTTCGAGAGCACCGCCTTTATGCCAAGTTTTCCAAATGTGAATTCTGGTTGTCAGAAGTGACCTATCTGGGTCATGTAATATCTGGTAAAGGTATTGCTGTTAACCCTGAGCGAGTTCAAGCCGTCCTTAATTGGACTCCACCTGAATCGGTCAAGCAAGTTCGGAGCTTTCTGGGCTTAGCGAGCTATTGTCGTCGCTTTGTCGAGAACTTCTCCAAAGTTGCCAAACCTCTAACCGAACTCCTCAAGAAAGATAAGAAGTTCGAATGGACTCCACAATGTGAGCACAGCTTTCAGGAACTGAAAAGACGCCTGACTTCTGCTCCCGTACTGGTACCGCCAGACTTCTCCAAGGACTTTGTTATCTACTGCGACGCCTCGCGACAAGGACTAGGTTGCATTCTCATGCAAGATCGACACGTAATTGCCTACGCTTCACGGCAATTGCACCCACATGAGGAGAATTATCCTACTCATGATCTAGAGCTTGCAGCCGTAGTCTATGCACTTAAGACCTGGCGACATTACCTCCTCGGTAACCGTTGCGAAATATTCACTGATCACCAAAGTCTGAAGTACATTTTTACCCAACCGGATTTGAATCTCAGGCAAAGACGTTGGGTTGAGTTGATCACAGATTTCGACTTAGGAATAACTTACACCCCAGGGAAAGCCAACGTCATGGCTGATGCGCTAAGTCGTAAATCTTACTGTAACAACCTAATGCTACAACAAAGTCAACCGCTTCTCCATGAGGAATTTCGGAAGCTTAACCTTCACATTGTTCCTCAAGGTTTTCTTTCCACCTTGGTGGCAAAACCTACCCTTACGGATCAGATCATCAAAGCACAGAAGGTAGATCCGGGAATTTCCCGCATCAAGAGAAACATCAAGAAAGGAATTGCGAATTGTTTCTCCATTACTGATCAAGGGGTCGTATACTTCGGGAATCGACTAGTGGTTCCCAAGGTGCGAAACCTGAGGCGATTGATCCTTAAGGAGGCTCATGAATCTCCTCTCACCATTCATCCCGGTAGTACTAAGATGTATCAGGACCTACGCCAGAGGTTCTGGTGGACTAGGATGAAGAGAGAAATTGCTCAGTATATTGCTAATTGCGACGTTTGTCGTCGTATAAAAGCAGAGCATCAACGGCCTGCTGGCACCCTTCAACCCTTAGCTATTCCTGAATGGAAATGGGATAAAATTGGTATGGATTTCATTACCGGTCTTCCCAGGACCAAGAGAGGGAATAATGCTATCTTCGTCGTTGTCGATCGTCTTTCCAAAGTAGCCCATTTCCTACCTGTTCGTGAGAGTATAACCGCTAGTCAATTGGCAGACTTATACATCTCCCGGATAGTGTCTCTCCATGGTGTTCCTTTGGAAATTAATTCGGATCGAGGAAGTCTTTTCACCTCTCGATTTTGGGAAAGTTTCCAAAATGCTATGGGAACCCGTCTCTACTTTAGCACCGCTTTCCACCCTCAGTCGAGTGGTCAAGTGGAACGCGTCAACCAGATTCTAGAAGACATGCTTCGAGCCTCTGTTATCTCATTCGGAATGGATTGGGAGAAGTGCCTTCCATTTGCCGAATTCGCTTACAACAACAGCTATCAATCTAGCTTGGGTAAAGCCCCTTTTGAAGTTCTCTATGGACGACGGTGTCGAACACCCCTTAACTGGTCAGAGACCGGGGAAAGACAATTCTTTGGCCCGGATATGATTCAAGAAGCAGAAGAGCAAGTTCGCATCGTTCGTGAAAAGTTGAAAACAGCCCAATCCCGTCAAAAGAGTCAATATGACCGAAAACATAAGGCTATGACTTTCGAGGTTGACGAGAAGGCTTACCTTCGGGTTACCCCTCTGAAGGGAACCCATCGTTTCGGTATCAAAGGCAAATTGGCTCCTCGTTACATTGGACCTTTTCGCATTCTCGCCAAACGAGGAGAAGTTGCCTACCAGTTGGAACTACCTCCGCACCTCTCCAGAGTCCACGATGTCTTCCACGTTTCTCAACTCAGGCGTTGCTTCTCGGATCCTATCCGTGGAGTGGACCACGAAACGCTTGATCTCCAAGATAATCTTACATATCGAGAGTACCCCATTCGTATCCTCGATCAGGCCGAGCGTACCACTCGACGTCATAATATCAAGTTTCTCAAAGTTCAATGGTCGCACCATTCTGAGGATGAAGCAACTTGGGAAAGGGAGGATCGTCTTCGACTTGAGTATCCCGCCTTCTTTCCGGAGGAACCCAAATCTCGGGACGAGATTCTTTTGAGTGGGGGTGAGTTGTCACATCCTAGTTAGCCATGCATTAGAGTGTTGCATCATGTTTACTCTTTCATCAGAAACCTGAAATGGGGATGACAGAACCCCCAGTCCCCTCTGAAACCAGTTAGGGTTTACTAAAAACTTTTTCAATGAACCTGAAATGCCCTTCTAAAATGCCCATCATTTTTGTCTTGGTTCAGAACCTCTGACAAAAGTGGTGCACATTTTCCTAGGCCATCCTAGGGTTTTTGATTTAAATCATAAGTATTTGAATTTGGGCATTTAAAATTATATAAAATATTTAAATGCTCAAATAACTCCAAACTAAAATGTTTCATGTTGGAAATAATCCAACTATGGACCAGGAGTAGTTTGGTGATTTTTGGAGTTGCCTAAGTATTTTATTTAATTCAACAAAGTTGCAGAAGTATTAAAAAAACAGAAACAGAAGAAATGGAAAAGGCTTACCTGTCGCCCAGCACCCGGCCCACCTGCCGGCCCAGCCCAGCACCGCGTCAGCGAGCTGCTTGCCGGCCAGGCAGGCAGGCAGGTGCTCGACGGCGAGCACCGCATGGGTGCCACGCACCTGCTCGCCGCCTCGCCGCCTCCCTCGCCCGGCTAACGCCGTGAATCGGCCTCCCTCTCTCCCCCGAACCCCCCAGACACCCCCTCTCCTCTCCAGCTCCTCTCCCTCGCTCTCCCACGCCATGGCCGACGCCATCGCCGCCACCCCCTCGCCGTAGCCACGCCCTCCGTCAACCCCACGCCGTGCCGCCGTGTCCAGGAGCTTCGCCGCCGTCCACTTCATCGAGCTAGCCGAGCCCCGTGTGCTCGAGCGGCCCGAGACCACCGCACCGACCTCGCCCGAGCTCGCCGTCGCCGGAGATCCCCTTCAACGCCGTCGCCGCCTCAGCTCGTCCCCGACCCCGCCGGTGGCCTCTACGGGAGCGCTGTGAGCCTAGCTACCCCTCCGACCCTCTCTCTCTCTCATTCCCGAGCCGTGTAGCCACCGCACGAAGATCACACGCACGCACCGCCGCGGATCTCGTCGCCGACGTGCTTCCGGCCATCCTCCGGTCAACCCGCGGTGTCCAACGCACTCACCACGCTGCGTTAGGCCCAACCGTGCACTCCCCGCACCTCACCGATCCCCCTAGCGACAAGTTCGACTTTGGCCGAACTCCGGTGGCCGCCAAAGTCGTCGCCGGCGCCAACTCCGGCCACCCCGACCCCAACGGACTCCACCAAGAGCTGCGGCTCGACCTCAGCTCCGCTCCGGTGCCCTCCGCGGCTCGTTTGGTTGCCGGAACGGCAAAAATCACTTCCGCCGCCGCGTCGGGCTCGCCGGCGGCTAAACGCCGGTGCAGCCGACCCGGGTTTGACCACGGGTGGGCCCTGGTTGACTCCCCTGAGTCAATGACAGGTGGGGCCCAGCCCTGTTAATTAAACAGGTTTAGTTTTAATTAAACTTTAATTAAAATAATCACCCTGACATGCGGGACCCACTGTCAGGTTTGACCCGGACGTGTTCCGTTGACCTGCTGACGTCACACTGACGTCAGGCTGACGCAATAATTGATTTTCTGGTAATATTCTAATATAGGAAATTCCAGAATATAATTTAAACTTCAAAAATTCATAACTTTTATTCTGTAACTCCAAATCAGACAAATTATATATGAAAAATGATCAGAAAAATCCAATCTATCCATCTGTACTATTTTCATGCATGACTAAACAAGTTAACTTGATGTTTAATGCAGAACAAGGAAAAACACTTTAAAGGGCCATGTTTGAGTTTGAAATTTGAATCTTTGATTCAAATTGGTTCAAACCCTTCTGGTCTTAGTTGCATTAGCCCAACACACTCATATTGCTATGTTTCATGCATGCATCATATTGTTGCACATTGTTTGGTGATGGTTGTATATCGGTGTTCTTGCGGCAGGATCTGCCCCCGAGGAGTACCGTGATTACCCTAACGAAGAACCGTATCAGTGCATCGAACCATCAGGCAAGCAACCAACCATTTGATCATATCGATACAATCCCATGTTCTCGCTCCTGCTCTCATTTACTGCATTAAGACAACGCGTTTCAAACTGCTGTGTGCTACGGTAGTTGAACCCACTTCCTCTGCATGACCTGTCATTGCCACAGTAACTAGATGAAACCCACTAGCATGTGTAGGAGTTGATTGAGCCATATGTATGTGTTGTTCCTACCTTGCTATGCCTGCTATGCTTAGAGTCGTGTCAGGTCTGGTTCATCTGGGTGATGGGCTAGAGTGAAATGATTATGTCGGTAATGAGAGTGGTGTGGTGAACACGATTTGGTAAAGGTATCGATGAGAGGCCATGTAGGAGTACATGGTGGGTTGTTTCATTGAAGCCGACCTTAAGCACTGAGATCTGTATGTGTGATTTAAGAATCAGCTACTACCATGCATTGGGCCTGGAACCAATGGACCCTCTCGGCTTCTTATTCACCCTAGTTCTCCGTCCAGGAGTTGCAAGTAGTTTCTGGTGTTTGTAGCCTACTGGAGGCCGTGGACAGCGCTGACCGTAGGGGTGGGCTGTGATGCGGTAGGTACGTGGCCGGGTGTACTGAATACCCGTTAGGTATCTCGGGAACCCTGTTCACATCGTTCGGGGCCGTATGGGAAACCTCGGCCGGACTCCCTGCGGATGGAACCTGGATAGGCGATAAACCTGGACTGGAGGCTTAGGTGATTAGGTAGGTCGTGGCCGACACCCACGTTGGGCTTCCGCTTGAAGGTTGCCGAGTACATGTCGTGTAAACAACGGTAAGTGGTGAGAGCGTGTATGAAGAAGTACACCCCTGCAGGGTTATCATGATCTATTCGAATAGCCGCGTCCGCGGTAAAGGACTACTTGGTTGCCTATACAGTTCATAGACAAGTAAATGGAAACTACTAAAAGCCTCAAGATAAGTGTGAGTGCCGAGGATGGCTCTTCCGTAGGAAGACGGAGGTGGATCCTCGGTAGTGTATTGAATTGGTGAGTAGTGGACTCGTGTACGCAAAACCGTTTCAAATTGGAGCCTCGTAGGTTAGCCTAGCCAAGAGTCAAAGCTGGCTTGCTGCAACAACTCCACCAACCCTTCTTGATAATGTGCATGTATATAGGATCTGATGTAAGTCTTGCTGAGTACCTTTGTACTCATGATGCTATAATTTACATTTTTACAGAAGACGCTGCAACCCCTTCTGATGGGTTCTACGTAGACATTGACATCAATGAGTAGGCTAAAGGCCCAGGTGGTGATCCTGAGATTGTGAAGGACCACGTAGTATAGCTAGGCTTTCCAAGCCTCTTTTATCTTTCTAGTTGTCTGTACTCAGACAAGTTACTTTCGCTGCTGGTTTGTATGACTGTATGACTTGAATGCTGGGTCGTGAGACCCGTACCTTGTGTATGTTATGTATGGTTCTCTGAGCCTTAAATAAAGTACTTGTGTCGTAGAGTCATGTTGTGATGCCTTGTTGTATTTGCACATATCGAGCATATTGTGTGTATGATTGAAATGCTTGGTATGTGTGGGATCTGACTATCTAGTTGTTTATCTTTAGTAGCCTCTCTTACCGGGAAATGTCTCCTAGTGTTACCGCTGAGCCATGGTAGCTTGCTACTGCTCTGGAACACTTAGGCTGGCCGGCATGTGTCCTTCTTCGTTCCGGTGTCTGTCCCTTCGGGGAAATGTCACGCATTGAGTACCGGAGTCCTATTAGCCCGCTACAGCCCGGTTTACCGGAGTCCTGCTAGCCCAGTGCTACAGCCCGGACCCACTTGCTGATGACCGACACGTTCGAAGCTGGGTCATGGATGCCTGTCCCTGTAAGTCTGTGCCACTTTGGGTTTACGACTAGTCATGTCAGCCCGGGCTCCTTATCATATGGATGCTAGCGACACTATCATATACGTGAGCCAAAAGGCGCAAACGGTCCCGGGCAAAGGTAAGGCGACACCCGTGGGGATACCGTGCGTGAGGCCGCAAAGTGATATGAGGTGTTACCGGCTAGATCGATGTGACATCGAGTCGGGGTCCTGACAACAAACATTTCCGAGATTGCATTTCATTTGACGCAACGTATCTGACTAATATGTAAAAGATGTCATGCGCTCCGTTCATAGGAATAAATAACCACAATCGGTCATTGCAGTTCGGCTGCGGGCTCGTTCGGAACGAAGACACGGATGGGTACGTTTGGCTGTTCAAGACCTTCTTGGAGTGCATGGATGGACTTGCTCCGATGAACATAATAACAGACCAGGATTTCAGCATGCGTGCAGGCATAGAGGAGGTCTTTCCGTTGGCAGTGCATAGGCACTACAGGTGGCACATTATAAAGAAGGTTGAAGAGACACTAGGACCGTTCTTTGCTAACCGTCCAGAGCTCCACAAGGCATTCGAGTTGTGCGTGGACCACAGCTTGACGGTGGAGGAGTTTGAAAGGAGCTGGATGGCCATGATTGAAATATATCAAGTCCAAGACAACGAGACGCTTGCTAGCCTGTGGGAGAAGCGAATGTACTGGGTGCCGGCCTATTCATGCAGTGCTTCTTCCCCTTTCTGCAGACTACACGACGCAGCGAGGGGTTCCATGCTGTTTTGAAGCGGTACGTGAGCACTGGCAACTCATTGCTACAGTTTGCCAAGCAGTACACAGCTTTGCAACAAAAAATTCTGGGATCTGAGCTACAGCAAGAAGCGACCACCGCGCTAAAGCAGCCAAAATTGCTAACGTATTTACCGATGGAGAGGCAAATGAGCAAGATATACACCAACAAGATCTAACAAGTAAGTCAGTTGCATTACGGTCTTATTTGCGCAAAAGCACTAAGGCAGTAGGTGCCATATAGAGCGCAATGCAGTTGCCATGATATGCAGTTGCCATGTTTAATGAAATACTGTTTGCCATGCTTACTCAGCTGCAGTTGCCATGTTTAATGAAAATTCTATTTGCCATGCTTGCTCGGATGCATTTTCCATGTTCAATGAAGTGCAGTTGCCATGTTTAATGCACTGTACTCCCATTGGGGCATGTTGGTATGCAAATGCCAATGTCAACTGAAAAATATTATATTGTCGACACATATGCTGAAATGCAATTGCCATGTTTACTAAAATGCAACTGCCATGTTTGTTGAAAATGCAATTGCCATGTTTACTCAACTGTAGATGCCATGTTTAATGAAAATGCAGTTGCCATGTTTTATGCAATGTGCTTCCATTGGGGAATGTTGGTGTGGAAATGACGATGGCCAGTTGAAAATGTACTATAGTTGCCTTGTCTAGTTTACTGTAGTTGCCATGTCTGGTGTACTGTAGTTGCCATGTCTACTGTACTGCATTTGCCATGTTCAAGGTACTATATTTGCCATGTTCAATGTACTATGTTTGCCATTTTCAAACAAAATGTATTTCTATTTCCATGACAACATAAGGTGCTACAAAAAAAGAGCGCACGATAGTTTAACATAAAACACACAAAACTTGCAGATTCCAAGAAGAAATAAAGTGTGCCAGGATGTTCACGGCTTTCTAGGTGGACGAACATACGTTCAAGGTGTGTTCTATTTTGGGCATGTCAGATTCAGAACCTGAAGACCTGGACAAAGGAAGGAGCTACTTCGTCAAAGCCTCAATAGGCGAAGGCGAATACTACTGCCAATGCTGCAAGTTTGAACGGGACGACATTGTGTGCTGTCACATACTAAAAGTAATGGACATGAACGCTGTGACACGGATGCCCTGCCATTTCATAAGGTGACGATGGACTTGGGACGCTGACAACGCGTTTGCGCCGCAGACAACAACGCAGTTCTAGCTGTGCATGACGAGAGACCTGAGGCAACCATGGAAGCCGTGAGGCACGTTGTGCTGACAAAGAACTATGCTGAGCTAATTGATGAAGCGTGCAAGAGTGATGAGACAGCGAGAGTCGCAGAAAAACACAGGAAGGCCCTGAAAAGAAAGCTTGATGAGATCAAGAAAAGGAAAGCTGAGGAAACCTTACACTGGTTCCCCCGCACATCAAGTGTGCCTTCATCCACGGGGCCATCATCTGAAAACTTGGAGATAGGATCTGGAATAGCAAGCACACAAACCCAGGTCAGGAACCCACCCCGTTCCATCACAAAGGGTCGTCCAAGAGAGATAAGGTACAAATTGGGATTGGAGATTCAAGCAAAACACAAGAAAACGAAGAAAGGGACGGGCAATCCATAAGCAAAAAATGGGGTGCTGTGACATGGTCCTTGTGGACATTTTGTTTTATACCCTAGATGTTGTGAATTTTTTTTTAAATTGGGAGAATGACTCTTGAGGGGCATCAGAAGTTGAAGGAAAACACATTGAATGGATAAATGCAGTTGCCATGTTATGGGTACTTAATCTGCCATGTTATGGGTACTTAATCTGCCATGTTATGTGTAGTTAATCTGCCATGCTATTTTATACTAAATATGCCATGCTATTTTATATTAAATATGCCATGCTAGTTGTACTGGACCTGCCATGTTAGTTGTACTGGATCTGCCACGTTAATTGTGCTGGATCTGCCATGTTAATTATGCTGGATCTGCCGTGTTGTTTGTACTGAATCTGCCATGTTAGATGTACTGAAAATATGCCATGGTATTTGTATTGACTCTACATCGCATATATTTCCATGATAATTCGACGCGGTTTAGTGACACATAGTGTGTTGTGTGCAATGTATGGGAAACAAGTTGAAAAAAGCGTAACGTGAATAAACCGCAGCAAAAGTTGTGGCTACATGATCAACCTACCATGCTAGCCGGTGCAGTTAGCGATGAAAAAGAAGAAGCAAAACAACCAAATGAAAAACTACGATGACTTTCACTAACCATGTCTGATGAACTACATTTGCCATGTTTCAAAACATCATAGACGCATTTGAAACAGCAAACTGGTGCTACAAACGATGAAACCATAGTAATAATGATAAACATAAAAACATATCTGCTGTCACGCCTAAATAGGTTCACATCCACACATATATTACAGAAATTATTCAAATGTCGCTCACACACCACCACTAAATAGTAGGCTACACGGGGTTGCAGTCATAACATAGCACACGAACATAGTTTTTGACGAGAACAAAGAGATAGTACCTTACATTCCTCGGCAACAGAATTTAAGGTATGCGTCCGGTGTGTAATGCCACGTGATCACTTGTACTTCTTGATGACTTTCTTGACAGCTTCCTCCACGAACTCGCATGCTCCGGACCACTTGTTGAAATCTTCATTCGTCAACCAGTTCCATGTGTAGATTTTCCGGAGCTCAACGACCGTTGTAGCTGTGACAGCGGGGACAAGTCTACCTTCCCACTTTGCAAAGAATTCCAACGTGTGAAAGCCACAGTCCGTCCTGCACAAGAAAAAGAGTCAGATGAACTCGCAAAAAAGGACAGACATAGCAGTGATAAACTTCAACTCAGATGTAACAACAAAAGAGGGGTGGGATTGATGTAAATGGCACATGAAGGAGGGGGGTAGGAAATTACGTGTTCCCTTGATTCGTAGTCGCCACGTACTCAACCGGGAAATGTCTGATCTGGAACTTTGAGTTTTCGTAGTGACGGTTCCATGTCTCTTTGACGTTGTTGATGAAGAATTCAGCATGCGAAGTAAGGTCTGCATCAGCTGCTGAACGCAATGAATCAAGCACCTCAAAGCGTTGGTTCTTCAGGTCAAGACAGATCGCATAGTGGTGACCAAACTTGTCGTGTTGGTCGTGTGGTGCAAGCTCCTGGAACATGGGGAACATGACCTGCATGTAAAAGTGAAGGAAAATGAGAAGCAGAGTTCACATGAAGAACAGCAGAGGGACAAAAAAAGTAGAATCACGTAGAATGTTTAGTTATGGTGGGGGCAGTTGAAAGAAAGTTGCCGTCCATGTATGAACAAAATTTGCTGTGTATTTTACTATGAAGTTGCCACATAGTTTGCACGGGATGCAAAAATCAAAAAGTCAGTTTGCACGACAGCTATTGCCACATGAAACATCTGCCACATAAACAAAGTGCAGATGATGGCAAAAAACCATACCTTGTGAAAAAAGTGCAAACAGGGAAGGGGTACTCACATATTTCTGCAGTGTGAGCTTCAATTCACCGTGTTGAGCCAAATTCTTCCTCGGGATTTTGTGGTGGAAGTCACCATCCCATATTTTGCAGGTCACACTGTAATGCATGATTATTTTGTCGGCACACACATCTGTATGATTGTTGTTGTAGTCAATCCCGCATGCAACTACATTCGTCGACATTCTACCGTTTGGCCTCACGGACTCGGCAAGATCACCCAGGTCGACATACGTCGCTTCGCATTGAATGACCTTGGTTCTTTCCAAACATGAGCTATATGAAAACGATATAACATGAAAGAATCATGCCTACTAAGTAAAAAAATGAAAGAACTAAAATGTAAGCGGATCATGTGTAGAAAGTACGAAGAAGATGAATTATAAAAAAGGAGCAAAGCAAAATGAGAGATTATGTGGTGTGGTCATCTATGCTTTCAGCTCCTTCATGTGCTTGCTGCTGGCCCTCGCATTTCCAAACCGCTTGACAATATCGTACAGCTGGGTCTATTCCTTAGTGGACCTGAATTCGGGCTCGTAGTCTTCCGCGGGAGGTGGGTGAACTACCCTCTGCTGCCTCATAGAACTAGGGGTGGCACTCCTAATGGTATCCTCAGATACCGTATCTGCAGGCACGTTGGAACTTGATTGCCCCTGCCCTCGTGAGGACCTCCTCTGCAATGCTGCCTCCTCGATCCTGCGGTAAGCTTCATCAAGTGACGGTGAAATCTCCTCAGGGGTGGCTGCAAGGATCAAAAAAGTGGATTAGGATACCTAGAAATCAAAAACAGATGGATTGTGAGAAGATAGGGTGCATGATGTGAGATGTAGGTACAAAAAGTGGGGAGTTTCCATGTGTGGTGCAACTACACTGGCCATGTCATAGAAACTACAGTTGCCATGTAGTTGCATTGTAGTTGCCATGTCAAAGCAACTACAGTTGCCATGTTGTGCTAACTCCACTTGCCATGTGCTTGCCGAATGGAAAAAATGCAGCATGGAAACAAAAAATGCAGGTGACATGGTGCAGCAAATCCAGTTGCCATGTGTATTGCACTGTATTTGCCTTGTGACAGCAACTACAGTTGCCATGTTGAATCAACATCAGTTGCCATGTGGTTGACCAATGTGAAATGCAGCATGGCAGCAAAAAAATGTAGGTGACATGGTGCATCAAATCTAGTTGCCATGTCATCACATATCAGTTGCCATCATAAGTGAGGACCCCCAAAAAATGTGATTGGGACAAAAGTCAAACTACAAAGATGTATACAAGAAAATGATAAGCACATGATAAATGTACCTTGGACTATCGGCTCTGCGAACTTGACAGCCTTCCTTCCCTCGACCATTGGCTGCGACATCATTGCGGGCATGCCTCCCGGGAAAGCAAAGGCAACTGCCATAGGATCTGGCACCACTAGTTGATCTTGACTAATGCCAAGACTAAAGCTCGGTGGGGTGAAGGCCATTGGGTGCCTCTCATGCCTACTGGCCGGACCATGAACAACTTGCGAGGCAGAATCCAAGGGTGAAAGATCAACAAACATATCTGAATCGACCGCTGCAGAATGATCGGGCTTATTTGTAGGGTGGGGCGTGTTGTCAGCGGTATCAGTCGTAGCTTTCTTGACAATCTTCTTGTTTGGGCTGTATGGGACACCCACATTGACTGGGAGCCTGGAAGTGCGTAGATTTAAGCTAGGGATTTCCACTGCGGGTAAAGGCGCAGTCTGCTCCGGATGTTCACCTGCGTCACTCGTGCCCGGCTTGACACCTGCATCAGTTGTGCTCCGGTCTTCTGGTTTCTCCATCACATTGCTTTTGGCAGGTGGCGGGAACAGTGTGGACGCAGGAACATAACCAGACTCGTCTCTGCTGCTCCTAGCTATAGCTGGTGCGTTGGGTATGTCTGTTGATTGCTTGCGGGGGGTACGACCCCTAGGTGGAAGACCAGCACGTGAAACAGTCGCCTTAGCAGTATCTGCACCAACAGGAGCTGGAGCTGTTGTGCCAATACTCTCACCTGTAGATGGAATATCATTGTGAACTGCCGCCTCAACCACTTCTGTCGTGGACACAGGAGTGCCACCATGCACGCGCTTGGAATCAGTGTCAGATGAGCGGGAATCTTCCTTGCTTAGGTTGGTCTCGGGAGCGTCCACTTCAATGCTTGCTGATGGGGTGGCATGGCTCACAGCAGCATCCTTCATTGCCAGAAGAGTTGGCAATATTTCAGCTGTCCTAGCAGATACCGACTCGTCACTCCCCGATGTACGGATGCCTGTTGTTCTAGCCTGCACATCTGCAGCCGGCGGAGATGGTCGGCCACTTGCGTCAGAGTTAGTGGGAGCAGTTGACGGTGAGCAGCAGTATTGTCGCCTGGCGCCTCATGAACATCTGAGTTGCCCCCTGTTGACAACTTTGAATGAAGGCGTTCGAGTGGGTCCTTACTGATATGCTTGGCCCCGCGCGTAGTAGTCTTCTTCACCCTGCAAAAAAAGAAAGCACATGAAAAAGGTATTTAAAATGAACAAAATATATTTGCCAGGGTAGAAATCTTAAAAAATGAAAAATAAGTGGAAAAGCTGGTAGTTGCCATGTAGGGGAACATGAGTTGCCATGTGGCATAGTTAGCAGTTGCCATACAAATCCAGCAATAGTTGCCATGTTAGCCAACTTGAAGAATGATAAAAATGCCTGATCTGCCATGAATGCAATTTCAAACCTAGGTATGGGATGAGCACACAAGCCAACGGTAAAGATGGCAGTTACCATTAGGTACAGTAAGAGTTGCCATTTCGCCTAGATGCCAGTTGCCATGAAAAAACCAATAGGAGCTGCCATGCACTTAAAAAGGAAGGAAAAAATCATTTGAAAAACAGTAGTTGCCATGTGGGGACGATGACAAAAGACCATGTGACAAGCTGAACGGATGCATTGGAAAATCAAAAAAATATAGCACTATCTCAATGAAAGCGCATGGAAATACTACTTCTTGACTGGCTTCCTCGGGTCTGGCAACACGACAGGATCCCCGGTGTTGGACGTTGTCGTACAAGGAGATGACCTGGTGGAAGGGGTGTCACCAGCAATGGGGGCACCTTTGTTCAATCGAGTAGAAACACGGGTTGGCGTTGGCGCCTGTTTCTTTGTAACTTCTCGTCCACCAGCTGTCGGCTCACTGCACGTATGAGATGGAGGGAAAAAAGGTGGCAATTGTCATACAGCAAACTCGTTGCCGCGCTTGGCAAAAACAAGTGAAAAAAAGGGATCAGTCTGTTCCAAGAATATAGACAAAGCAAAAAACTAAAATTAAAGTCGAACCTCCTCCTGGCAGCTACGGGATGGGTCCTAGACCTCTTGCCAGGAGAACCCTGCCCAACATCCTCTGGAGCCCTCCCCCTCTTTGATGGCAACACCCCCTCGCCTCTCGCAGCCGTATGTTCTTTGACTTTCTCCGGTGGGGGGAAATCTGGTGCATCCTTGCCCTTGTTACCACATGCGAGAACTTCAGCATGTTCATCATCATCGTTGTCCTATTGCACATTCTCCATGTCATTGTCGTCATCCTTTCTGAGACCAGCGTCTCCATCTAGTTCATCTTGTGTGTCAGCAGGCTCTTGGGAACTGTTGTAGTCATACCGGCCACGACAACCATTTGGCCGATGTGTACGTTCTGGGACAAATGAAGTGAATTGCCTCGCAACCACGTCACTGTCAGAGCCACTGAGGGACGTCCACCCCTCAACCAACTTCCCAAGCAAGCCGGTCATTCCGGATGCAAACTGCCCAATTAGATGCTCAACAGGTGCCCTCACCTGTGCACGAAACAAGAAGCATCAATAACCACCCATATTACAGTCACTTGCGCGACATCAAAAATAATCCAAGGCAAACCATAGATGTATATCTTTTGATTACCTCAGTAGGGTAAGAGGGAGCTGAGTGCACGTCCATCCACTTTCCAAAGTTTTGAGGCCCCCCAAACACGCTGTAGTCTATGGCATGCTTGGCCATCAGCTGGAAGAAACAAAAAATAGCTAGGATGTAAGAGAGAGAATGTAAGTTTTAGCACGAATGAAAGAGTTGTCATGTGGAGTGAGACATGGATACAATACGCAGACAGTCATGGCTAACAAAGGTAGTCATCTCTTATGAACCACAGACGGTTGCCTCATGTCAAATTTGTAAGCATGCCGTGTAGAGAAAGAAACCAGAACTAACCTGCAGTTTTTCATATTTGGTATCAGTTACCCTGTCTGCGGCAAGCACAGCCTTGACAGCGTTGATAGTCCATGCAGAAACAGCAAACTTGTGCGTAGGCGGCGGGCCTCCTGTCCCAGTGAAATCCACGGTGGACAGATCAAGATAGTCGACGTACATGAGCTGATGTAAAACAAATTTAAAAAGAAAGAAATATCAGTTGCCATCATGGTACTTTGTGGAAAAAAGGATAATCTATGTTCCCATGATAATCAAGTTGAGGTGCATGAAAAAGAGAAAAAAGAATAAGTTGCCATCTGTATGTGCTAGTTGCCATCATAGTGTGATGGCAGTTGCCATATTGCCATGATGGCAGTTGCCATCATAGTATGATGATAGTTGCCATAATAATATGATGGCAGTTGCCATATTGTCATTATGCCAGTTGCCATATTTTCATTATGGCAGTTGCCATCTTGCTATGATCAGGTTGCCATGCATGAATAAAAGTGTGTCAAAAAGAGTGTTCACAGAAAGGACTGGTAAAAAAATACCATTGAATGCAGTCAACAACCCTTTTGGTACATCTTGCTTGAGAATGCATCATGCAGGAAGTAGGCAATAAACTTACACCAATTCATGTTCTTCACATTTTTCAGATCTGCCAACACCGCACAAAATTTCAGGACAACGAGTTGCCGTAGCAGAAATCAAATGAAAAAAAAACATCAAAAAACACTAGCAGTGACTAGGTTTACACATGACATCGGAGCCAAAAGATTGAAGGAAAATAAAGTAGTAAAGATGGATCATTCACCAGGATGGGGAAGCATTTGTTGCTTGGGCAAAGAGAAGTGGCCGGCACGAAAATAGCTGAGATGAGGTACATGAGTAGCTTCATCTTAAAAACATCTCCATGGGTTGTCATGGCCTGTAGCGAATCTGCCAGTGCAGACGTGTTCGGCATGGATTCCAACCCAGGAAACAAACGGGGGAACAGCGCTTCCTCGATCTCGTTATTGACCTCGTACGGGACTTTGATATGTCCACAAGGCACACCCAAAGTGCAGAACACGGATTCCTTGTTCAACGGTAGTCTTTCACATCCCGGAATCACAAATTCTCTGGAGGCGGGGTCGTAAATCTCACCAAGCCAGTCGCATACAGGGTTGACAAGGTTCGTGCACCAGACATTCATCAGAGCCTGCAT